>NC_051186.1:85419898-85487608 GCF_013339695.2 Rhipicephalus sanguineus
CCTCGAGCACGTAATGAAACATACACAGCGTCGCCTAATACCAACCTTAAAAAAGCAGAGAAGAAGCAAAGCGATTGCCTGCAGAATAACGAGGCTGACAAAAACAAGAACTTGCAACACTGCGATTCATTTCTCGAAAATGAAGGCGCAGTGCTTGACAAACGATGGTAATGGATAGGGGCTAAGAAAGAAAACTGAAGAAACAAAAAACACACAAGAGAACAAGTTCACCGCCTTTTTCGCGCACTAAACGTCTCGAGCCAGGGAAGGCGGCGCAAGCTTTCGCGTCTACCGTGTTGTGCGAGATACCTCGGTATATCGATAAAAATGAACGCGCCAAATAAGAAGAGAGAGAGAGAAAGAGAGGTGGGTAACCAGAAGGTTGCAGTAGACCAGGTACTTAAGAGTTGCGCGCTTCAGCTCGCCACGTGATCGAACGAGCTGTCACGTAGGGGGCAACATATGTTACTACTGTTACCGCGCCTGCACACTTAGATCGATAACGCTGTTCAGTCGGAATCACTTTTCCAGAGCGGTCACGCGCGTGGCTGCGGACTCTGGTGTCGTCCGCAGCTGCCACCTCACGTTAGCTACAAGTTTCTGTTCATGCGTGCGAGTGAGCAGGTACCTTACTAACATATTCTTGAGCGAGTGCGAATAAGTGGGCACCAGAGAGTGCCGAACTACGCTGAATCTCGCCGAGGATACACGAGCACTCCAGCCACTTGGAAAGCATGATCTGCGAAACGGCGGAGCAAGTTTACGAGATAACGATCAACTTTCTTCGCACAAGTCTACAAAACGCACCGGGAAAGGCGAGATTCAAACATCAGCGCATTTTGCGCCGATGTTGTGCGCGTTCCCGCCGTGGTATGTTTTGTAGTTCTGCGCAAAAAAAAAAAAAAGTTTATCACGTTTGACCAGCAACCCACCCCTCCTACCTCAGGTTTTTCTTACGAGATAAGAAAGAACAACCTCCCCTACGCGCCACGCGGGCGCTGGGAAGCACGCGATAGCCATAAACTGATATGCGTACGACGAATAGGAGGCTTTCTTGTCTGACCTGATTGGTTAATCACGACGTTCTTTCGTTTAGGTTACTTTTTGTTTTGTCGTCTGTATTCTACCGCATCGCATTTCCGCTAGGCGGCGCTAAGTAACACGATTCTTCGAAGGGACGATTCCGAGAACACGCCTGAGTGAGTATACACAGCTTACATGCGATCGCGCGTGTGTATAGATGTATACGGAAGAGAAATGCATACACAAAGAAGGAACCAGTCTTTCGCTGCCAGTGAACTATTTTCACACTCACATCAGACAACGAGGAAGCAGGATTAAACGACCCAGCCAGCTGAAACAGCCGCTGAGATAAAAGGTATTTATTTATTTATTTATTTATTTATTTATTTATTTATTTATTTATTTATTTATTTATTTATTTATTTATTTATTTATTTATTTATTTATTTCACGGCGCGCCAGCGAGCATGCCACGTGGGATTTCTTTTGTGTATTTGGGGTGTATCTGTACTAAGCAGAAAAACACTAATACTTATTAGGTAAAAATTTAGAAACTGTCTAATCGGACGTTTTTCAGTTCGGTCTACAACTTTTCAATTAGAAGTTTTTGCCCTACCTCATTGCTTCGGAGTTTAATTATTCTTGCCTACTTAAGCAATTAAGCAAAACAAAATTTCTCTGACTTATTCAGCAACACGCATTTGGTCTCGTTGTCTAATAGTGCGCCGGCATACTTTAAAACTCTTGCTAAAGTCAGCTGGGGCACTCTGTATATGCAAGAAAGAAATACGTGCTCCATCGCTAAGTATTTCCGAGGCTGGGAAAACGGATGCACAGCAGAATCGAAGTGAAATTCAGGCGGGGCGCTCTCGGTTCCGACCTATTTGGCAGGCGGCTCTCGTGCTCTCCCGCGAGAAAACGAGAGAGCAAGACGAGCGACCCCTTTTCTCGTAAATAAAGAAACAAAATCAAGAAAGAAAGGGCGGTGAACGACAGGCACGACAACAGAAATAGGAAAAACGCGGCTCTCGGAGGGCGACCAGAAACCCGGCACCCAAGGCCATAAGAGACAGGCCTCCGTGGAACAACAGGCCCGGAAGGAGGAGTGAGAGAAGGAGAGTGGAGGAAGGGAAAGGCGTCGGGGTGGTCGATTTGTGAGGGTGTGTGTCTGTGATAGAGAGGGCTGGGAGGGAGGAGAGGGGGAGAGCACTGACTGATGGAAGGTAGGCCAAGCGGTGGAAACAGATGCACGCGCGCGCCTGCACTCTTGCGAGCGTGCCACAGCCAACAGACGCTGGATGTGGCACTGGGAGCGACGCGGCCAGCACACTGCCGACTCAAGAATGCTAGCCGGGGCGTCGCAAAGAAAAACCGCGCTAGCACGGTCTAGACGTGGGACTGGAGAACCCCATTTGGGAAGCTTATAACGTAGAGGGCAAAAAGGGCGGCGGCACGACACATAAAAGGCCCGATGGAAGGAGGACGTGAACGAAAGAACAAAAAAGAAATAGACAAGACGAAGAAAGAGCAGATACAAGGATGAGAAAGGAAAGATTATGAGAAAAATAAAAGAGGCGGATGAAGATGCGTAACATGAAGGAAACGGCGACGACGCGACAGACGAAGTAAATAATTCTTAACTCAAGGGGCAAACGTGAGGAATATTAATAGAGTTATGAATAACGAGGTTTTTGAAAATAGAAAGGTAAGATAACATGGCAAAGATAAAAGGAGAAGGAAGCGTTTTGGCACGAGACAAAGGGCGAAAAAAAAACGGTACCACGAAAAACACGAGAAGAATGTGAAGTATAGTTAAAAAAAAAAACAGCGAGGGGGATATAGGGAACATGATATGCGAGCGGCTGGTTGGGGATATATTAGAAATGCGGATATAAGGTATACGTCGACAACATAACTGAAGTAAGGAGATGCTGAAGATGAATAATGGGGCCAACCAGAGGGACAAAATAAGGCAACGAAAAACAGGCAAAGAAAAACAGTCCAGATGGATTACGAAAAGGCGTCTACGTTATTGTCGCATTCAGGCGAGCGAAGACGTTGCAACGCGTACCACGTCAAACAAACAAACGAACGAACAAACAAAAACAAACAAAGAAATAAGTAAACAAATACATATTCTAAGTATTGAGCAATGCATTTGAATGAAATTTTTTTGTTTCCGTGCTACCTTTAACTCAAAAGCTAGAAACGCGCAAAGAAAAGCTGCTCGTCCATTGTTGCATCAGGGAAGCTACCAAATGCCGCCAAAAATAACCAACAGTGTGAGCTGCATCTCGAAAGCGAAGGAGAACTGCGCGGCCACGGACGCGATATGTGCAGAGAGAGAAATATAATACAAGAAATAAGACAAGCGGAGAGGGAAGACTACAAAGAAGGACTATGCTTTTTTTTATACATCCCCGCGAAGCAGCCGGCGGAGAGTACATCTAAACGTCAAAAATATGCAAGAAACTCGGCCGACGGCTTCGAGCGAGCGAATCCGGAAGCCCCCTGACAAGAGCTAGATGCGAAGACAGCACACACACACACACACACACACACACACACACACACACCACACACACTGAACATATTTTGCGATGTGGGCAACGCGATCTGGAGAGAGGACAAAGAAGAAGGGGCACAACACAAACGCTGAGTCACGATCGGCAAGTCCACGAGCGCCCCTCAGTCGCTGGTAAAGTAATATTACTCGATGCGATTTCCGCACTCGCAGTCAACAGTAAGAAAAACTAGCGCGGAAACTTTTTTTTCCCATGCCACCAGGGAAGCAAGCTTTGACGGGCGGACAGTAATAACGCGCAGCGCGTACAATCAAGTACCGAGTGTGATGCGAGAAGAGGAATTCCATTATGGGAATTCCAAAGAAGCATTAGAGGTAAAAAAGCCCGCGGGGGAACCTATTCTGGTTGCTGTGAGTCAGGGAGGCGGTGAAAGTAACCCAGCCCTTAAAAAAAACGCATACCGGAGGATTCCCATATACAGCACGAAATATTCAAGTTAATGAAGTAAGAATTGGTCCGTAAATGCGAAAACGTAAGCGCGAGAAAGGATATTCGAAGCTTTATTTACACTCCGCCAGCGCGTTGAGCACAGCCTGAAGCTTCCATCCTGTAAAGGATGCTCCGCCACATCACGGCTTGCAATGCGGTGCAGCATCACACCGCCCTACATTGAAAGGCGTGGCGCCGTGTGAGAAGTAAAAAAAGAACAATAATATCAGAACGAAAAGAAAGCTATAGTCGTTATTTTCCCCTGCGATCTTTTCTCGACACATAAAACGAAATACGTTACCCCTTGTCAAAGGCACTGCCCAAAATACCGTAATAATTTCCTGTAAAGCGTGCTTCACCACTTGCAGCATCTATATGAGAAGAAGCCCAACGTCGCGCGCCTATGTTTGACGAGGCATATTAAATGAAACAGACGTAACACAACAGCTAAAAGCAACCACGTCACGACGCACGTTCTTGCTAGCACCTCAAGGTCGACGAAAATGCAGCACTTTGTCGCTTACTACCGTAACTCTTCCTCGGCATCGGCTGACGCAGCGTCCCAAGTGTTCACCAGCGATACACTAGTGCACAGTGTGTCACACATTTCCCTTTCCATCTTCCTCACAGACGAGTACAGTAAAACTAAACGCGAACAGCTACCGCGGGCGGTTCCCGCTGAGTGTCGTTCTCTTTCTTTACTGGTAAGTATCTAATGAAAGGGGTCCAACTTAAACTGAGGACGACGTAGCGAGCTATGGAATGAAAAAATGTCAGGTGTAACCTTAAGGGACACGAAGAGAGAAGAGTGGGTCAAGGAAAAAACACGTGCTAAGGACACCTTTGTCGAAACTAAGAAGAAATGGACATGGGCAGGGCATGTAGCGCGTAGGCAAGATAACCGCTGGTCATTAAAGGAGAACTGACAAGAATTTTAAATATTTTCGGATTGTTGCTCTAAATAAAAATAGTGGTGTCGACAAACCTAAAACGAGTATTGCGGTGTCTGGGAATGCATCGTATATATTTTAATTACCGCTACCTTAAAAAGACACTTTCGGTTTCGATATCGAGGGGGCGGCTTCTCAGCGACGTTTCATGTCAGTATGACGTCACGGGGATACCGAAACTCGCGACGTACCAGCGGCAAATCCGTCATGTGCTCGTGGTGCACATAAACAACGATGTGTGAACTGTCGTCCAGTGACCCTGACAGTGATTTCTGCGAATTAGGCTGCATGCAGGACGCAGACCTCGCAAACTCGGGGGAACTGTCTTGACTCGTTGGGATAATGTCCATTGCAGTGGGGCTGGCTTGCAGATGCTCAGCGACGAAAACTTCAAAGTCAAATTAAAATATTTTACACGTGTTCTCCGACACCGGTGTGTGGACAGCGTTGACACTGCACACCAAGGAAACGGAAAATGTCCCTTTTGCGATGTTCAAAATCGTGTCAGTACTCCTTTAAGAGCAATTGACTGGATTCCAAGAGAAGGCAAGCGCGCGATGGGAAGCTAGAAGGTTAGGTGGGCAGATTAGATTACTAAGTTTGCAGGTACAATGTGGCCGCAGCAAACACAGGGCAGAGCTAATTGGAGACACATGGGCCTTTGCCTTGCAGTGGGCGCAGTCAGGATTATGATGATGATGATGATGGTGACGATTATGACGCAATCATGCAACTGGAACACGCACGCATAACCACTGATCAGTTAGAACAACGTAATAGATATCACGGAAACGGAAGCGCGGCCGAGGACGGCCGAGAATTAGGTGGGGTGTTACAACATTCTTTAAAACACGTCAGGCATAAAATGTAATAAGCTCGCGAGGGAGGGTGAATACGAAATAATTCGGAGAGGTCTTCGTCCTGCAGTGGGCATAAAAACAGCCCTACTATAATATATTAACAAGGCTAAATTTCAGTTCTTGTAAATCTACTACAATGTTCGCACTTCCTTGCCGTTCCGGTAACGGTAACAAGCGCACGTCGATTCAGAAAAATCGCCTATCGAAACGTTCAAAGAGCCGGAACAACGAGAATAAAACCGCGCCCAATGAGTCTAAGAATCCCTCCGACAACAAGGAGACGGAGAAAGAAGAAAAAGACAGATGTCTACACAGCCGTAGACAAAACGACCCGTCGTGCCGTCGCATTGATTTGACAGGTAGGTAGGCGAATTCAAAGCACACGCACGCACGATAGAAATAAAGAGCGACGCCAGCTGCAGAAACGTGCGTGACCCGAAGCTCAGATCAATAGGGGGGCTAGTTTTTGTCACATCGTCCGCGTGTTTGTATGCGGGCTGCAAGGTCTCCGATTGTCTGGCTTCTCTGAGTCAGGTCAGTTCCCCCAGTATCTCTCTTTCACTCTTTCTTTATTTCTTACTCTCTTTCTTTTTGTTTCGTTCTTTCTCTTTCTATCTCTATCTTTCTTTTCTATTCCTTTCTCTCTTTCTCTCTTTCTTCCTCCTTCTTACTTTCTTTCTCCTTGCTTCTTTCCATTTCTTTCTCTCTCTCTTTCTGTTTTTCTTTCTCTCTCTCTTTCTTTCTTTCTCAAGGCAGTGCCCCGCATCTCTGGTTCACCGGGCCCTAACTAACCCGGCTAACGAGGACTTTTTGGTCAATCGGCCCGTACCAAAGCGCGAGAAGTCAAAATAAAGAAACAGGCCGGGAAACAGTGGACGACATGCGAACACAAGCAAATAGGCCGCAGCTACAACGAACGCTCGAGGCGGCATGGCGTGCGCCAGCCAGGCGGTTCGACCGCAGTGGTCATCGACCGTCGCCGCTGCCGCCGTTATCGACCCTTCCGGACGGACATCGTCCCTCACGAAAACCGAACCCGACATACACAATAGAGAAGCAAGGAAAGAGAAAGACAGCTCGGCTTCCCTAACGAACACGCCGCGGCCCCCAGCGCGTCTATTAAGCAAGCACACAAGAGTGTATACGTATACGCCCTACTACAGCTGACCTCGAAGGACACGCGAATCGACAGCGTAGTCGATGTTGTTCAGAGCGTTTGCCTCTGGAAGTAACGATCTCCCGAGCTGGACGTCGTCTTTCAATCAAGGAGAGAGTGCGTGTGTTACTTGATTCCACGACAAGCGGGCTTGACCAAGTGGTGTAGGGAGAAAACGATAGCGTTTGTATCGGAAGGCGACGACCGGAGCGAAAGGAAACGATCTTGCGGACGTACGAGCCACGAAAAAAAAAAACTGTAACTAAAAAATATGCACGCGGAAAGAGACAAGACATTATATGTTGTGCATGCAGCCTTTAGTGATGTATGTAGACGGCTCTGATTTGCTCTAGCGATCTAGAGACATTCCCGACTGCAACGCATTTCATGATTGAGTAGTTTGTGATGAACTAAGTGTCCTGTTGGGCACTCTGTCGACCTCTCTTATCCCTTGGTACCCGTTCCGTCGTTCTCACTGACCATCGGTTATCCGCCCTACACATTACGTGACTAGGCCCCATCAATTTTTTTTTTCTCTTAATGTCAACAAGGGTATCAGCTACCCTTCTGTGTTCTCTGATCCACTCTGTTTTCTTCCAGTCTGTCAATATTAAGCCTTTCTTTCTTCGTTCCATCTCAAGCTGCATATTGGCGCTTTAAACTTCACGTTTTGGTTCAGCTCTACAACCGAAACTCCGTCGTGGCCGACCTTCTTAGTATTTATAACTGTAGTCTTCGGTTAGGTTTTACAGCGAAAGCTGTTATGAGATCACTTCACCGGCCGTTTTTGGCGCCGTAGTTGTCCGCCGCCGCCGCCGCCGCCGCCGCCGCTGCCGCCGCCGCCGCCGCCGCCGCCGCCGCCGCCGCCGCCGGTGTCCGTAACCAGTATCGCTCGAAATAAGAAAAAAAACTAAATAAGAAAAAAATTCCAGGATGGAACGAGGTTCGAACCTGGGTCCTCTGCGTGGGAGCCCAGTATTCAACCTCTGAGCCATGCCGGTGCTTGAAACTGCTTTGCTAAAAGGTCCTATACAGGCTTCATGTCGGGAAGGAACCACATTAGCATATGCAATATAGCGTGGTAGATGAGTAAAATAAGCACCAAGCGTAGCACAACGCGAATTCTGTAACAAGGCGTCACACAATGCGAATTGCGCAACGAGCAGGTTGTTGAATGCTTCCAACCCATTACAAAGGACCCTGCCATAATTCTTCATCATCAGGCACAGCATCAACAAAGTGCGCATAATGCCTTACATGGGTTTAGCAGGTACCAACGCTCTCCGTAGAATGACAAAAAATGGCAGAGTGCCTGCTGGCCTACTTCTTAAAATTACAATTATTTATAGCGTAGTGGGTTCCTCGCAAGTGCACATGGATTGGTTGCCAAGGAAGCCCATAAGCGCATGATACACTTCCTCTGGGTCTCAGTAAAATTACAATGATTTATAGCGTAGTGGGGTCCTCGCAAGGGCACTTGTATTGGTTGCCAAGGAAGCCCATAAGCGTATGATCCATTTCCTCGGGGTCTCAGTAAAGTTCTTCGCTCCCCCCCCCCCGTCTCTTTCCCACGTCAACGTATGTTATACAGCATGACGGGAGAGGGAAATAGCGAGCGGGCGGCACCCAGTGCAAATTACATAACTGGTGGGCCGTTTAAAGATTCCAACCCATTACAAAGGGCTGAGCCATAATTCTTCATCGTCATCAGTCGTCGCGTGAACAAAGTGCACATAATGCCTTACAGACGTGTAGCTGGTGCCTCGCTTCTCCGCAGAATGACGAATAATGGCTTAGTAGGTGCTTCCAAACTTCACAAAAATTGTGATTTACGGCGTAGTGGGTACCTTTATAGTGTACTTGTATTGTAGCCCCAAGAGAGCTTAATGGGCTCTAGAAACACCGCTCTTCCAGCTTTCGCTGTGACTGTGCTGCGGTTTTAGCGCAGACCTGGCGTTTTTTATAAACCTATACATCATTTGTATAGCTCATCTAAATAATTTCATCAATCTACAAGTTTGTTTGTCAAACTTGGGCAATGTCAAGACCAACAGACTTACTTGTTTTCAAGAGTTTCTAAATACCCTCAGTAACGAAACTAACAGGAACAATAACAGCGGCGCAAAAATTTTGCACAATTCACAACCCTCCAACAGTGCCAACTTCTTCCGACCGTTGCTGCTAAACCCGAAAAGGCGGGGAAAAACCATCCACACCCTTTTTTTTTCTTTTTTTGTCATCTTCCTCTTGTCCATTTTCATTTTAGAGCGAAACACGACCTTCCTTTCTCAGGCATAAATCATCGCGTCTTATGTAACGCCACGGAGTGCAAAGTTCAGACTCCATCTTCAAAGAAATATGACTTGAACATGCGAGAAAGACATTCGCATAAAATGCAAAGAATTAAAAAAAATCTAAAAGAAGAAGAAGAGAGAGGAAGGATGGAGTGTCGCAGTAGGCAGCCCTTTCTGTATACGGCAATGTTTCAGAACACTTGCGTCACACGGCATCTCGTATTTCTCACGCGGGGCGGCGCATTTAAGATTCTCTCGCATCCGAGATGCGACAGCGCACATCTTACCGGTTAACACTCGAATTTCCATTTTGTTATCTTGCGCGGCGCGTCTCTAGAGCTCGTTTCGGTTCATTATTTGTTTCTCTAGGAGGCGCTAAAGGACCCCGCGAGACCTTGAACCGACGTCGGCAAATCGGCGCTGCAGACCCTTCTGAGGAAACGTGAAACGACCCCCCCCCCCCCCCCCCCCCCCTCTCCTTCAACCCTCTACCCCGCCCCTTCTGCTCCTTGACGGCAGATAGATGGTTGTTAGTAAGCGTACGTTGCCAGCGTCACGCCAAAAGTAGGCGCGCCAGCATTTCATTTGCTGTCACAGCGCGCTTACAGTATTACTAAAGCGTATCGAATGAGAGGACCGCGAAAAGACACAGAAAAGTGTTTCCTTCGCGTGATTACTGCTATTTAGTGGCGCGAGCGCCAAGTAACCCTCCCGCTGCTCTTGCAATCATATATTGTTGATCGCTTTGATCCGGTTTTCCCAAAATCCATAAAACGTCTTCTAAAAAGAGAAATTGATGGTCGCGATTGAAGCTAATATAATAATATCTGGGGTTTGACGTCCCAAAACTCAGATATGATTATGAGGGACGCCGTAGTGGAGGGCTCCGGAAATTTTGATCACCTGGGGTTCTTTAACGTGCAGCTAAATCTAAGTACAAGGGGCCTCGGACATTCTCGCCTCCACCGAAAATGCAGCCGCCACGGCCGGAATTCCATCCCGCGACCTTCGGGTCAGCAGTCGAACGCCATAACCACTAGACCACCGAGGTGGGGCACGCTATCATTACAATATGACAGAACGAAATGTTTCGCTAATTCGTCCCCATGCACTAAGCAGAGGTCACGGAAATGAAAGCCTATGGGCGTGTGTGTGTTTCGGCACCGCTAATGTTACGGCGATATACTGAATGAATGAATATTTTACAAATAAGCATTCGTTCACTGAATGCTTAATTTAGTTACAAAACAAGACGACCCCTAGGTTTATTCAAAGAACGGAAAGAAAAACAAGAGAAACGCATTCACTGAATCTAAAAACACCACTCTTTGATGAAAATTCGTAGGAACGTATGAGACAATAAAAATCAGAACTTGTTGCTGGGGGAGTTGGTGAATACTTAACGACATCTTGATTTCAGCGCTAAAAAAACGAACACACGAGAGACGACGCTTGTTCTGCCGTCTCTCGCGCGTTCGTCTTTTTTTAGCGCTGAAACTACGATGTTGTCAAGACAATTGCAAGTCGAATCGCGCGGACGAAGCCAGTCAAGCTAGATTGCAACGGCGGGCGAGTTATCTCTGGCGAGCACAGCTGAACGAAGGGCGCGCAAGTTCAACCCACGCAAAACACGTCGCGGCACGCCGACGCCGAGTGGCGCAGTCTAGAACTTGGGGTCGATACGGACCACGCGCCTCACGCCCACACACACGCGTCTGGGTGCCCCGATAATACGCGCCCTTTCCGAGAAGCCCTACACGCGCAACGCAACAGCTAAACAAACTGCTTGCAGGTCAATAGAACGCGTAAAGGAAATGCAAGAAGGAAAACAAAGTAAGCGCGCGGTGTATCTCTTTTATTTCGGCTGAAACGAATTTTCCCCCCTCGACCAAGGTCCACTCGACTCCGACAAACTCGTATCCTCTTCTGGGAAATACAACGAATCGTGGAAGCCTATAAGCGGTATAGTAGGAGCTGTTATTCCGGACATGTGTACGTGCAGGCGGGGTCAAATGGTTAGGCTATGCGGGGTCTCGGCCAAAAATACTGTATTCTTCGAACAGGGTTCTGCGCGCGACGCCCTGGAAAAAGTAGGTCCACATTAATGGGGAAAACACTCGCGCACTTCATGCGATTGTAGAATGCGGTAAAATCTCAATGAAGCATTAAAAAGCGACGGACACAAGCGCTGACTCGTCGCTATTGGTTTGGTTCTGGTTCGAACCCCGATATCTATTCGCATCCATCGAGATGTTTCGCTCACGGTCAACGTCGATTTCTCGCTCGCAACCAACGCAGTCGACGCCGACACTACACTTTCTTCGACACGCGCTCTTTAACGCTATCGCGTTAACAAAACTGCATAATTAGCATTGTTTTAGCATTAGCATTATCATTAGTTTTATCATTAGCATTAGCATTGCTTTCGCAATGCACGCAAAATGCGTACCCCGGAATATATATAAAAAAAATCGACCGTACGAGAATTCCGGCTCTCACGACAGCACTTTGAAACATCTAGCTCGGCGTATACATTAAAGGTTAAAGATAACTTCTTTTCGAGAACGTAAATTTGAAGGTGGGTGGGGGCTTAAAAACACTCAGTCGTAATTAGTAAATGGAGGCGATAACAGCCAGGACAAAAGTTAACAACAACAACAACAACAAAAAAAAGCCAGACGCAACGACTTCGGTATGCGTGAAACGTCCGCCTGTCCCCCCCCTCCCTCCTCCCCTTTTCTATTCAGCGTTGTCTGAGCATCCAGACAAATGCAAACATGCCGACTTCAAGGAAGACGAGCCGCAGTCCATATTATATATATATATATATATATATATATATATACGAATACATACACACACTACACCGAGAACGACGTTCCTAACCACTTCAATGACGAAGCTAGTGTGCCGAGGCACGCTGAGTGCGAGTGCGAGCACCGATGCGGCAGGCACCCTGAACAAACACCACGCAGGCACGAAAGAGCCGCGCGGCAATGTTTACCTCCCACACACGGCACTGCTTTCAAGGCAAGAGCTTTAGCTTCCGCCACCAGTGCCAGATGGCGAGATATGGAAAATAATAATAAGCACGGAAGATAACACCAAGCTTCCCAAAAGATTTTAAGAAGGAACGGCGCAACGACGTGAGGAGGTTAAGTCCACGGCAAACAGCATCAGAAAACAAAAAAAAAAAAGAAAAAGATGCGAGAGACTGGAACAGCGTGTGGCTGGCTTCTTTCACAAAAAGGGGGGAAAAGGATATCCGCTTGCGGTACACCTGTTTTTATTTATTTCATTTTTTGCCTTCTTTTGTCTTTCGTTGTTTACGTTGGCGAAGAAATGCCTTAAAAACACAACGAAAAGGTGAAAACGAAAATAATAAAGGCGGCTAAAAACGAAAGGCGGAAGTTTGTTTACGCAGATCATGCGCTTCAATGGGTCTTAGAAGAGATTACGGGATCCGCTGAAAGGATTTTTTTTTTTTTGTCTGTCGGGCTACATCCCATGCTTATTAGACCTTTCGACCGCACCAAAGCCGGTAGAAAATATGAAACTTCCCAATTTTTATTACTTTGAAGAAAACTATTTTTTGTAGACCTTTATTTATAACTAGTAAATAATCTCCATTTGGGCCCGAAAATTGAAACCATAATTGGGAGGAGACAGTCTTAATCACCGTTACTCGTCAGACTGTAAAAGGGAGAAAAGGCTTGCAGAGCACGTTAATTATCCAATGCTGCATGACATCGTATCAAGATTATAACTAGGCTCACCAAAGGGTAAATTAATTTATCACCATGCCGCAAGCGGTTGCCTAAAAAAATTTTGCGCGGAGTTGTAAAGTAAACATTCCAAATATAAGAGAAATATAAAGGGAAACGTCCTTGCCAGTTATACTACTTTCAAAACTACGGAATGCTCTTTAGGTTGTACGCCACTGTTACAGAAATGCATTCGTAATTTATTTCACAAATTTAGAGAATGTAAGGGAATACGAAAACGCTGCTTTCTCTACACATCAGTTAAAGTCTAGCTTTAAAAGAATCTCGAAGCAACAAAAACCGCGCAGTACACAGGATATGTTGAAACATCGCAGAGCTAAATAAATCGAACAGAACCCTCCATATTTTCTTCGTCATTCGTTTATATTCCCGATTTATTTTTTTTGTTTTGTTTATCAGAACCGATAACCGAAAGGACAAAAATTATTACGTTCTTGGGGTAAAGGCGGAACCGGAAAACAACTCGACGGGCAGAAGAAAAGTCAGAAGCCACTGAAATTCAAGAGCAACTTTCGGGTTAAACAAAAACAAAACGAAGGCAAATTAAACGCAACATAGCTAAGGATGAAGAAACCAAACTCGGTTATAAGAAAAGCTGATGGTGAGGTGAGTGTACATTGCTACAAGCTTTTCAAGATGGCGGCATTTCTCGAGCAAAAATAATTTTTTTTAATGCAGGCAAAGACTAAAACGGAACTTAAGTTCCGGTTCTTGGAAGCTTATGTCGCACTACGTCAGAAATGTTCAGCGACATACGATGTAAACAAAACAATTTTTCAAAAAAAAAAAGAAAAAAAGAACCCAGCGACAGGAAGGAATGAGGTGACACAGAAGTGCAAACGACATATCGGTGCACGGAGAAGAAAATAAAAACATGTACTTATAAATTGAGCGGCTTGAAAGAGTCGCTGAATGGCATTCGTCAGAGACAGCGCAGCGGTGAACTTCACGCAGTACGTAAGAAGGAGGCGCAAAAAAAAAAACATCACAACGATAAAAACGTGTCATCATCAGGCTACTTGTTCTCACGAGGCGGTGCGCCGCCGTGCGGCATCGCAGGTGGCGTGAATCGAGCAAGGTAAGGAAATGGCAAGGTGCGCGATCTTATACAACAGAAACTAAAGAATAAAAAAAAACTAAATATTTATCAGAACTGAGAAAAAGGGTGTGTGAAAAAGACACGACCGCAGGCTAGAAAGATTTGGGAAGTGTAACGACGGCGCGAAAGACTCGAAACTGGCAGTTTTGCAAAATCGTGTGGGTGAAAGGAGCGTGTTTTTTTTTCTTTTTCTTTTTTTACAACGTTTCCGGGCATACGCAGGCAAAGTCGCCTTGTTAACTTCGCGTGCATCGAAGAAAAAAAAGAAAATATCGGCATTTTCGGTGCGCCATTTCGCAAATGACGCCGCAGATGGCACGGCGGAAGCTTTTGATCTGCGTGTTTAACGAAGTCGGGAAAAAATTGTTTTATTGTGCTGTGCTCCTCGCACGTAATCATGTTGAATAAACTTTGTATGTATGTATGCATGTATGTATGTATGCTTGTATGTATGCATGCATGCATGTGTGTATGCATGCATGCATGTATGTATGCATGCATGCATGCATGTATGCATGCATGTATGCATGCATGCATGTATGTATGCATGTATGTATGTATGTATTTATGTATGCATGTATGCATGCATGCATGTATGCATGTATGTATGTATGTATGTATGTATGTATGTATGTATGTATGTATGTATGTATGTATGTATGTATGTATGTATGTATGTATGTATGTATGTATGTATGTATGTATGTATGTATGTATGTATGTATGTATGTATGTATGTATGTATGCGCCTATGCATGCGTGTAGGTATGTATGTATACAAATGTATGTAGCCACGCATGTAGACTTTTTAAGCCGAAACGCGATTTCCAGACGTAGTAGTGTCTGAGATGAGGACACGACGTTTATTTCTGTAGCACATAAGGAAGCTATTTATAGACAGACACTTTCATGGGTCCGTACGTAAGCCAGACGCACTCTTTTTTTATGCGCAGTCGAAATGAAGGTACGTCGAATAAGAGCGTAAAGAGGAGAAAAAAAAGAGACTTCCACAAAACGACCAGGTGGGCATCAGCGTGACGTGAAAAGCACCCTTCAACGAGCAAGAAAACAGGCTGCCGAGAAAAACCAATTTGCAGCCAGTTCAAGCAAAAATCACCGCTCAACATCGAGATCAATTTGGCCGCGTTGTGATATGCTTTTTGAAAAGCACTGATTTTGTTTTTCTTTTTTTAGAAAATGGAACTAGCAGAAGGGGACGCCTTAACCAATGCCACTTTTCCATTACCCGGATCGTTTCGCACTCCATTTAGCATCGTCGGAGCCTACTTTAAAAGGAGTTTGAAAGAGTAAAAAAAAAACTGAACCAAATCGAAGTCAATCTGCATAATGCGATGCCGGATAGCTAGGCCGTTTCTAACGCACGCTAAAACGTCATCATATGTTAGGTAAAAATTTCAGATTTTAGCATCATTGAAGAGCTGGTAACTCGACATACAGAAGCAGCAGACCACGACTGCCTGGAATGAAGGTACCACCCATCCAGGGATAAAAACAAAAATATGATCGATATATAAAGCTCATTATTCCACCTGCTCACGCAAAATGGAAGAGCACAAAGCGTTTTAAGAACGCGGAGGAAATACGCAGTTTGCAGATGGCGAACAGAACGGGAGGACGCGCTTGGAAGGGCCCGTCTCATCCGTAATATCTGGCAGTGTCACTGGAAATGACAAAGCTGCGGTCCGAAGGTCGCGGGATTTAATCCCAGCCACGGCGGCCGCATTTCGATGGAGGCGAAATGCTAGAGGTCCACGTGCATAGATTTAAGTACACGTGAAAGAAACCCAAGTGGTCGAAACTTCCAGAGCCCTCCACTACGGCAATGCCTCATAATCATATCGTGGTTCTTGGACGTTAAACACCAAGTCATTATATTATTAAAGCTACGGCCGACGTGTTTGTAGAAAAAAAATCCGTGACATGACCAAGAATTGCAGCTGTTAGGCTATTTCGTGGGGCGACTCCAGGCTTGAGGGTTAATGAGCCAAACCAACGCCTGCGCACAAAAACTAGAAAAACGAAAACCGAGGGGTTCCATTTTTAGTTAATTACAACATACGATGCAAAACATACACAGTCAGGGAATGAACTGGGGAAGGAAGTTATTTGACCACAAAACGACACTGTATACCGACTCAGATGAAGACTGCCAAAATGAAGCCGTACCAAAAGGAACGTCTCCTCAAAATAGCACAAACAGTGCGCATTGACTGTTGAAGCAAACGCAAACGAACATGACAAGTACGACTATGGCGAAAACGCCACCCGAGAGAATCAACATCGAGCCTAAACAAAAGAAGACGTGTACATCATTACCCAAACCATTCAACAGAGTTCCTCGCTCGCGGCAACCGACAAACACGGTCACGACCTTGTCATTCAACGACACTATTTTTGTCGACGTTAAGCTTCGGAACTTGGCATTCAAGAACCTTCTCTTTTATATTGCGAAAAAAAAAAAAAAACTTCGATACGTGTTCGAGTACGCACGACTCATTTCGTGAACTCCTTCACAAGAAGAGACCAAAGCGCTCGCGGTAGATCAAAGAGAGCCGAAATTGGTTTTCACTTTTTTTTTTCGTTGTTTTTTTCTTGGACAGCATCCATTCATCGGCTAAGCTTATACTCAAGGGAGGAGGGGAAAGAAGAAGTAGACGGAAGGACAGGGAGGTTAGCCATTTCTCAGACCTGCTGCCTACCCTGTGCTTGGGGGAGAGGTGAGGGGGATAAAAGATTATAGAAGATGTTTGTTACAAAAAAAAAAGGAAATAAGAGTTAAAAAAGAGAAAAAAAGAAGACGGGGAAAAAAAGGAGAGAATTCGACGCAGCTACCGGTGCGACTACGAAAGGTGTACTGCACACGTGTCCGAATATTCCATCTTCTTCGAAGATGTCCTCATTCGTACCTGGAGCGACAGCGAGATTTATGGTGTATTGCTTGTAATACTGATGACACAGAAAAAAAAATTACTAGCGCAAACGAAGTCCTACAATCGAAAAGGTCGAGCGGCAACTGGCGCTTCCGGCAACAGACATTGATGAAGTGAGTGCGTCTTGATGAAGCGGTATTCTATTCATAGCCGTAGACTATCTTATTTTTCTTATTTTCATTTGTTTTGCTTCGCACAGCTTTACAATCAGCAACCTCCAGGTGCCGCTCGCGAGAACCCTCAAACTCTGCGAGAGCGTGCCGTGGACGTATTCCGAGACAATCAATTTTGGAGACATCGCCAGAAATATCGCTTGAAGTGCGCGCTGATTGGTTGGTTGAGGAAATGCGGGCGAAGTAGTCGCTTCGATCATTGGACAATACTCGAGATTCTACAAGTCACAAAAAGCAACGCTGTCGCCGAAAGTGAGTCTCGGAATGCGGCCCTTTCACCACGCTGTCTGATATATCATTAGAAAGGAATGAAACACAGACGGAACGACAGTGAGGACGAATCGCTGCGCTTGTCATACTTACTTGGTCCTGCCTGGAGGGATGTTAGATTCAGTTCCCTCAAAGGCTGCACGCATATTTATTGCCACTCGCTATCTACGCTGCACTGTTTGGATGCACAGGACCGAAACATGTGACGGGAGTGTCCATATTATATTACCTCTACTTAATATGAGTAGCTTTCCTGATGACTTCGCAATAGCTTCGATGACTTGCTTGCCACGCCTCGGGCAGGTGCGTACCACGCACATTCCTTTCACTTTTTCTCTCACCCTCATCCTCTTTTTACTTCACTCTCCCTCTCTCTCTCTCTCTCTCTTTTTTTTTTTTTTTTTTTTTGCAGGCCACCTCACCAACTTCCTACTCTAGACAAACCAACAACAAAGGCCAGAGACCTTACGTCGATTTTCGTTGTTTTTTATTTCGGAGTCGCGCGTTACTTCTCAGTTCGTACTCACAGAGCTATGGGTTTCATGGATGCAGTACTGCTTTCGGGTGCGTAAAAAAAAAAAGCGATTCAGAGAAAGGGAGAGAGAGAGGGCGAGGTAAGGGAGGGTGAGCGAGACCCATCCTCATCCAATCTCCCACGGAGGTCGAATGGAAAAAATGCGCGTCCGGGGACCAAAGTCAAAACGACGAACAACGTGTCGTATACAGTCGAGATCGAGCGTCGAACTTTACTTGTTGGGGAAAAAAAAAAAGCTAACGAAAAGATAGTTCTCTATCGACCGCCAGCTGAACTCACGCTCCAATTTCACCCGGAATCTCAAAGAGATAAAAGGCGGATTGAGAGTCACACGCCCACGGACACAACTGCGTGCACCGCTTTCGTAAAGACGCAGCTATCGGTGATGCTGCCGTAGCATATCTTGATTTCCTTCACTCGGATCAAGTTTTTTTTCCTTTTAGCATATCTTGATTTCCTCGGATACAGACTGAGCGTGTCATGCTTTCACTCGGATCAAGTTTTTTTTTTCCTTTTAGCATATCTTGATTTCCTCGGACACAGACTGAGCGTGTCATGCTTTCACTCGGATCAAGTTTTTCCTTCTTTTGGTTTCGGGTGGACGGAGGAGGAAGGGGGGGGGGGGTGAATTAATAATATCAGGGAAATGTTCGTGTCTGTCACGCCCGTGTCGGTCATTCCCTTGCTGGTCCTGGTTTTTTTTTTCGCGCTGTTTATTCGTTCAAGATGGAAGTGTTCGTATCTTATGCGACGCCAGGACACACAGACATCGGAACAATTTTATCGCCGGAAGACCTAACCATGGCGCAAAAATGCAATTCGGTGTGTTATATCGCAGTTGCGCACAGCACGGGCGGACTGACCACTTGCCCTATACTTCCGTGCGTACCCTAACGTACACGACGAAGGCGCCTTCGTCCCTACGCGGATAGATCATGCGTAAGCGTGATCTATTCGCGCAGAGACGAGAATAAACGGTTAACTAGCATTTATCCACGCCTACCATTACTCCATACCAGACCCCATGCAACTAAGTGCCGCTGACTAAACGAACTAACTGCGATACTGCGACAGCCACTCGCCAGAACGCTATGCTTGCAAGAGACGGAATACGCTCCCGTGTACACTAAACTATAGAACATGGATATGCGCTGGTTGGTAGGCTTACATACTAAGGCAAGGCGAACCGCGAAAAGACACGAAAGGTGAAGAGACCGAGAGAGACAAAGCGCTTTGTATGCCTCGGCCTCGTCCGTGTCTTTTCGCGCTTCACACCTGCCTTAGTGTGTTTACTGTAATGACCCGCAACGGTGGTCTATAGTGGTTATGGTGCCCGACTCCCGACCCGAAAGTCGCGGGATCGAATCCCGGCCGCGGTGGCCACATTGCGATGGAGGCGGAAATGCTAGATGCCCGTGGTGCTTAGATTTAGGTGCACGTTAAAGAACACCAGACGGTCAAAATTTCCGGAACCCTGCACTACGGTGTCCCTCATAATTATATCGTGGTTTTGGGACGTTGAACCCAAACAATTATTTATTATCACCTTACTGTGTACACTGTCATAAAGCTCGAGACTGTACGTGAAACTCGCCATCATGTACACGTTGGCACAGATAGCTGGCACAGTTAGTGTTTTGAAAGGCGGTATTTCGGGGGTATGAAACGACTCTACAGGGCAAGCATGAGTATATATATATATATATATATATATATATATATATATATATATATATATATATATATATATATATCCGTCTCTAAAAGCTAGATGGCCGTGTTTCAGTGTGGCGAAATACAGCGCTCTAAAGAAATGCCCTGCGCGGTTAAAGTGGCCCTGATACACGCTCTGAACAATTCAAATCTGCAACGACTGTCCTTATGTCAAAATAATACGAGCCCACTTAGATACGGGAAACTTCTCGAATTTCGGCGCGAAGCCAGGTGTAACGCGAGTCTCTAAGTTACCCAGCGTAACCTAACTGGCCCGCGCCAACATCGCGCTGCAGATAACAGCAGGCGACCGCCTCACACTGCACAAAACTACACAAATAGTACGCGTGCAACCCATCAGCGAGCGTCGCGCGCTACAGCCCCGAAAAAAGAAAACGACCCCCATTTCGCTTAGCACACTCGCTTCGGCTATCCAGCGCGGCCGCACGGCCAGCTTGAAACAAAGGCGGTCAAAGGCAGCGGCTATTTCCAAGCCCAAATGAACCGAAACGTATATATATATATACGCCAGCACATCCCAGAGAAACGGGCAGGCTTCCATAAGCGCGCTGCGAGGCGATAAGATGAAACGCAAATAAAACACAGAGAGAAACAAAAAAAAAGAACAAAGTGCGACAAAGACCCAACTATACAGGCACAATGTGAGAGAATGATTTTCAGTGCCGAACTTGTGGATCGATTGCACGAGGGAACAACACGCGCAGCTGTGTGTGTGCAGCGAAACGATATAGGCGCGCGCAGTTCGGCTTCGCCGCACTGCAAGCGAGCGAGCGGGCGAAGCGAACCACCAGACGGGAACCGTAATGAGGGGAAGCACCTCGGGGCGAGTGCAGGAGAAATGCGCAAGACGTGCGGCGAATCGAGAAACGCCGTGAATATAGCGCCGTACGTAATGAGGAAGGAGACCGAGATCGGGGGCGCGCGGAGGGAAGGAATCTCGGAGGAGAGAAAAAGCGGCACGGTTGGATGGGCTTTGGACGGCGGTAGACGAGAGGTGGGATATGCAGGGTCGGCCAGATTAACGGATGCACACGGCGCGGAATGGCCGAGGAACGTAGAGGAAGGCCGCGCACGCGCGTACGAGACGCGCGTGCTTCTATAACTAAACCTAATCACTCGCGCGCATTGAAATACAAAGCGGTGCTCTCTTGCCGGAGTGACTGTGCTCGCGTTGGGAACCAGTAATGAAACGGGAAAATATCGAGGCGTGCATTCGAATTGTTCACAATCGAGGGGAGCGAAGTGCAAAAACCGTGTATTTAGGTAAAGTGCACGTAAGGAACGTAAAGCCCCAGAAACTTTTGTTATTAATTGTCGGCAATAACGTAGTCATCTTGAATCGGTTGTCAACTCCGGTGGCGAAACAGCGAAAAGAAAAAGGATTTTTACGAAGGAAACGCTACGCAAATTCGGTCTCAGAAACGTATTTCAGCTGATCATGTTTGCAAATGAAACAGTAAAACTTAAAAAAAGAAAAAAACCGCATCAACGTTTAGTTTCTTCACACGCCATGGCGTGTCACATTTCTCACGGCGAACAGTTCGCCCTTTTCGCTTGATGAAAAATTTTCCTTCACAAATACACTAGCCATATTACGTGCTTCATAAAAAGCCATCGTGTTTCAAAGTCCAAAGGCCGAAACGACCTCACGCATAGTGGGGGCTTCAGAAACTCACCCTCTGCGGGTATATCATTCTGGTTGAATTCAAGCTCGAAAAATAGGAGCGCCTACGCTATACTTAAACATCTTGCAAACAGAGCAAATTACGACACGGACAAGAGAAGACAGAAGCACTAACCACAGCGCTAACGTACAAGAACTGACAGCTGGGCTAGTTGGTAACTGTTCTTAAATTTCTTCAAAACGGGTCAAATTATGACACGGACAAATGAACACAGCAGATAGGCTTGTCCTCCTATCTTCTCCTTTCTGTGCCGTAATTCGCGCTGTTTTTCAAGATATTTAAGAACTATTACCAACGAGCCCAGCCGTCAATTCTTCTACGCTATATTGTTGATGCCTACGTCACCGACATTCTGGAAGCCCTTAACAATTACATAATAATGAACGGGACTAAAACAATGAACAACCTGCGCGCTTGAACAGCCGAAAAAAAAAAAAACAGAAAAGTAACTGAAAGCTGAGGAATATGTACTGAAAAACTGTGACACGTTAATCAACGCTAATTAAGAAGATAATGTATCATTGACTATCAAGCCCACGGAAATTCGCTTCACCAGGAACGCAATGATGCACAATAATTACTCCCGTTAAAGAATACACAATAATAAAATTAGAGCGTTTAATCTTCCCTGAACATGCGCACACAATTGACACAGCCGAACAATCAAGTGTATCAGTTTCTCCGTAAGCTTTCATTCCCCACCCCCCCCCCTGTTTTTTTTTTTTTTTTAGATAAACGGAAGGTGCTAGATAGCGCGGCAACAAAGCTAAAGCTCCGCGTTGAACCTGATGATCGTGACCGTCAATGCAGAAAGGATCGTAGTACCCGACGAAAACTGATTTTTCTTTCTTTTTTTAATGCCGGGAGCTTAAACCGTTTCTGCGATTCAGTTTCATATGCACGCGCACGCCACAGCACGATCGTATAAAACGAAAAATAAACACGTTAAGCAAACGTACAAGCAGTGAATATATGGCGAATTAGTTACGAAAACTACCGGAGTCGAGAACCATAACGATAAACCCTGGGATTATGCGACGCTAACAACTGCATAGAGGGCCTGCTGCATAGGCCGAGAAGGTTGCATGCCGTTGAGGGTATTTCTGCGTTAAGCTTCCTGTTTTCCAGCTAGAGAGCTTCGCGAGGCCGTATTCGACTGGTCGATGATAACGCCGAAGCAGGCATGTTCATCAATTTTATGCTCTTTTTTTTTAGCAGACCGGGTTGGGCAAAACTGCATGTAAAATCTGCAGAAATTTAACTTGGACTACAGTTTTTGTTTGATAATGGTCTGTAGAGATTTTTTTCTAAGGTTTAAAATATAGGCAGCCCATAATAGAAACGTGTGTGCATCGCCGAAATTGCGCTAGTTAAATAGGTTGAGGTGAACATCTATATGATTTCAAAATACGATTATCATGCCTGCTGATTATGTAAAAGTTTAATAGGTTTGCGTTTGCTGTACCTACAGGAACACGGAAGCGCCCGTAAATGAGTGAGTGAGTGAGTGAGTGAGTGAGTGAGTGAGTGAGTGAGTGAGTGAGTGAGTGAGTGAGTGAGTGAGTGAGTGATGAGGAGTGAGTGTGGAGTGAGTGAGTGTGGAGTGAGTGAGTGTGTGGAGTGAGTGAGTGTGTGGAGTGAGTGAGTGTGTGGAGTGAGTGAGTGTGTGAGTGAGTGAGTGTGTGGAGTGAGTGAGTGTGTGGAGTGAGTGTGCAGTGAGTGAGTGAGTGAGCAGTGAGTGAGTGAGTGAGTGTGAGTGAGTGAGTGAGTGAGTGAGTGGGAGTGAGTGAGCAAAGCGTGGAGTGAGTGAGCGAGTGAGTGAGTGAGTGAGTGTGGAGTGAGTGAGTGTGGAGTGAGTGTGGAGTGAGTGAGTGTGAGTGAGTGAGTGTGGAGTGAGTGTGTGAGTGTGGAGTGAGTGAGTGTGTAGTGAGTGAGTGAGTGTGCGTGAGCGTGGAGTGAGTGTCAGTGAGTGAGTGAGTGTGAGTAAGTGAGTGTGAGTGAGTGAGCGAGGAGTGAGTGTGAGTGAGTGAGTGTGAGTAAGTAGTGTGAGTGAGTGAGTGTGAGTGAGTGAGTGTGAGTGGTGAGTGAGTGGGAGTGAGTTAGTGTCGGAGTGATTGGTGTGAGTTGAGTGAGTGAGTGAGTGAGTGAGTGAGTGAGTGAGTGAGTGAGTGAGTGAGTGAGTGAGTGAGTGAGTGAGTGAGTGAGTGAGTGAGTGAGTGAGTGAGTGAGTGAGTGAGCGAGCGAGCGAGCGTCATCAAGGTACGTATTTCGAAACAAACTTTTGAAAGCTTTCTTAGCTATTAAAGGGACACTAAAGGCAAATAATTTGTCAGAGCGAAAGCTCAATGTATGACAACGTCTAAAACAGCAATATCAACAGCGGTGCCCTACTTACCGAGAAATTAAGGTAAATGTATCGCACGATAAGCGCCACGAGCGGGACATTTTGGGAATGATCCCGATGACGTGAGAGAGTCCGACTACAATTAATCACTCGTAATCAAACAAGCTGCAATAAAAAAGAATCTTCCGTGCATCAAGAGACGTAATAAAATGCTGCTTGTTCGTTTCCGTTTGATTCATGGAAAAAAGAACCTCTTTGGGGTTTCCATGGGGAACGGCGCGCGTGGTTGAAAGGTTCCATTTTCGCCGAACTGCGCTTCGCCCGGCGCCCTGCTTCGCTCACGCGGTCGCGTCTCAGTGGTAGTTTCGGTATCGCGTACTGCCGCGTGTTTTGCGCGCTCGTGAAAGTCGCTCTGACAGAAAGTTCGACAAAATGCCGCATGCATGTGATGTTGCCGGATGCCCGAATGGTGCACGCCGCCACTGCACGCCGCCGCGCAGTAAAGGCGGGCAACGACGGGCTCGGCAACAGTGACGTCAGAAAGACTGCTTTCAGGCGGGTGACTTGAAGTGCACTAACGCGATGCGGACCACTAAAACGTGATTTTATTTCAAAACAAGCACTACCTTGGCACAAAAGTAGCACTACGAGGTTTGTGGACCGCTACTTCAACAAGCAACTTCGACTTAATATTTGCCTTGAGTGTCCCTAAGCTTGCCGTCCGAAAAAAACCCAGGGAAGAAAGTTCGCCTCATTGCTCTCTTTTTTTTTCATTTTCTCGTGTACCTAATGTGACGACAGCTCCGTCGGGGCTTCGTATCGTCACACGCCGACACATTCCTAGCCCAATGTTCCCACCAACCTGAAACTTTTCACTTACTATAATGCGAAAGCGCGCTCACGCCGGTAGAGAGCACTCATCCGTGGTCATAAAAATTAATGTCAACGTGAATATAGACCTATAAAAGCTGTCAGCACGTAGATCTTTAAAGAATCACGGCGACCAGTTTTAACTGCCGCCCTTAAGTGATTTTGTTTCCTTAATTTCCTTCAAAAGTGTTCAAAAAAGAAAATAAAAATTGCAGGCGCACGATACGCCTCCAGTATGAACGCCCAGCCGTCCTTAACCCTTTCAGTCCTGATTTATTTTTTTTTTCGGTGTAAGCAACTGGCTTTTACAATTTGAGATGCGCATGATCATGGTAGTTCAAAAATATGAAAAAAAAACTGTGCTCGCACTTTTCAATCAAGAGTAATTAGCGACCCAATTAATTTGTGAATTAATTATTATTTCATAATATGTCGATGATTTGTTTCTTAATTTCTTACTTAAAAATTATTTCGATGGGACAGCAAAATACCCAACGGCGAAAATTCGATTTTCGACACAGAACTCAGATAAATGCCCTACTTCTCCGCGGTGAAAGAAGAAGCTGCCTGAGCGAAATGCGCGAGCAGCGCGACCACTTCTGTAATTTCTTCGTTCACACGTGACCTCGCTTTGTTGAGTGCACCAGGTTGGCAACATATGTAGAGCAAATGCTAAATATGAACTCTTGAAGAAGAACAATGCGTTATCTTTACCAGGTGCTTGCTGACTGACTTACAAAATTTATGATTCCAATTGGAATCACTGGGCCTGAAAGGGTTAAACAAGGACACGTTGCTCCCGTCAATCTTTCAGCCTGTACAGGGCTCCGCTTGAAGAAGCCGCGTTGGTTTGTTGTTTTCGTTCTGAAAAAGAGAATGCCTCTCCTCCAGAGGTCACTGCACTGCTCTGGTAGACAGCAGCTCCGTTCCTTCCATACCCGAACAAACGGTGCGATTCCGGACGCCTTCGTGATTCGCCATGTTTTCACAGTCAGCCAATCGGAAAGGCCATGGCCGGGCAGCGAGCCAATCAGGGCCAACAGAATGCGGAAACATAATATGACGGGTGGTTTCGGCTGGCAGACATGTGGAGATTATAACGGCACCCGAACTGTAGCTCAAGAAGTAGAGACGAAAGGGAAGACACACACTGCAAGAAAACAAAGGCTCACCTGTGGATGAGTAGTACATCTGCAGACGACTACGGTTGAGAACGTGGGCTTCAACACGCTTGTTCTTCATCAATGCGGGTGTTAATAATTATCGAAATCTGTCACAGTAGTTCGGGCTCTTTTTCATAGCGCGTTACACGGACATTCCGGGGCTAATGTCTCGTGGACAATTCACTGGCCCAAATGATACACACGAAGGGACACGCAAGCCTTCGCGATTTCTTTAATTTCTACATTTTATGTAAATATTTTCGAAACAAGGTCACACTGCGTAACTTTTTCCACAGACATAAAAACAAAGCTTGCATGTTCGCGGTTGCCTGCTTCAATTGCTAGTGATATACGTAAAAAGGTGTGTTGAATTACACCAATTCCTAATTTCTCGCACAGCAAGAATCCCAGTGGATACGCCATTAAAGGTGCCCATGACAACTGACTAGCGTCCCGATTCCCATGCAGATAAGACAAAAAGAGAAGCTCTCCGAAGTGCAACGAAGGCCACAATTCTGATATCATGGCTATTTATAATCTTACTTCTAACCGTTATTGATTGATTGATTGATTGATTGATTGATTGATTGATTGATTGATTGATTGATTGATTGATTGATTGATTGATTGATTGATTGATTGATTGATTGATTGATTGATTGATTGATTGATTGATTGATTGATCATCCCAGTCTTAAAGGTCAGTACACATTCGTGTTGCGTGATACTGCCCATCTTCCTTTAATGGAACGTCGATATGCTCCTCAAAGCTGATGTAACTAAGTGTGACACATTAAATAACTACATTAATTAATTAAGAGCCCGCAAGTCAGGTGGATGGAAATGAATCCACGCTAATATTGCAAACTTCTGGGCAGTTCCCTTCCTCAAACCACCTCTGAGCTCTACGGGGCAACGAAGCCGCGACAGCGAGGTGCCGTAACGACAAACGACGCCCGTAAGAGAGAAACTTCGCGACCGATCGCTGTAGAGAGAACGGCAGCACTATTCTGGGCGCTGCCAAATTTCGTCATGCTCTTCAAATCCATTATAGAGGAGTCTTCAGCTAATGGGAGGTGTCCAAGTCGTCCTTACAGCCAATCAGAGCTGAAAAAAAAGGGGTTTTTTGTTTGTTTGTTTTATTAATATCACGACGATAAGACAACCGGCTCTAACGGCCTACCTTCCCATGTTTTTCATTTATTGAAAAAAAAAAATTCGAATATGACAACATGACGAAATTTTACAACGTCTCGAACAGTACCAGGCGTGACGGATTTCCACCAGCACGTCTTCCATCAGCCGAAAAACATCTCCCGTCCACCACACGGTGGTCGACAAAAGGAAGTCTAACAAGAGATATGAAAGAGAGCTCTCTCCTGTCTCTTCCGAGCCTCCGTCTTGTCGATCCTCATGCCATGGATCTAAGATGCGATATTACCAAGGGGCCCGTTCAGCCGCTCTTGCACTCTGAAACGTAGATGTGGACTAGAGCCTGAAAGAGAGGCGCGGAGGAGAGGCAAAAATGAAAAAAAAAAAGACTGACCTCGTCCGTCGTCTGGTTCATCTTGAGCTGGATCATCTCCAGCTCACTGCGGTTCGTAGGGCCGTCTTGCACGGAGGCCGCCATTGCTCTGCTTTAGCTCCTCGCTGGGGCCGAGGACCGCCACTGCGCATGCGTAGAGAAAAAAAAAAACATGAGGCGTCACTCTTACTACTTCACACACACGGCAAGGCAAGGCTCAGCAATGGTGATAAGATAGAGTAAGACACTAGCTACGTCGGCGTGGGCACGTGCGTTCGCATGCAGTGCGGTTACGCACAACCAGAATTTATAAGAGACAACGGCGAAAAAAAAGGCAATAAAATCCACGCGATCACAAATGTGCAGACACAAAAGAAATGCAAAAAAAGAAACTAAGAGAGAAGTTACACAGAGGATATCTCTGACTTGCTACCCTGTTCTGGGAAAAAGGAAAACAGCAACGAAGGCACATAGAATCCTTTACAGCAGAACGTGCATAGTGTCTCACAGTGGCAATATCTTGCACAATCCGGTCTTTCAAGTAATTAAACACGTTGTCATTATAACAATAAGTCTATATGCTTTACTCATATATACTAATTAACATGCACATATGTGTTAAAAGCGCCAGAAAGCTCGTTGGGCATTTATTTGTCAGGCATGATCGTATTCTATTACTATCTCGCGCAATAACATTTTTTTTTTTCACGAAGTCTACCCATGGAACACACGGACAGCCTTGTTTGTTTGAACGCATCCAATAAAAATAAGACCGATGCAATCTCGAATCACACGCGCAGACAGAAGGGGGGCGGGGGGAGCTTTGCGGGGCAATTTTGCATGTGTATGAGTGGAGCTGACGTGTGCCATCCGTCTACACATCTCCAACTGAAAAACGAAACTCTGCGCTTCGATATATATATGTTGCTCCCATCCACGCAATATCCTACTGCGAAATGCAATATTCAGCATTTCACCTCGGACGAAAAACAACATATCGGATAGACACAAACGCGCGCACACACATACGGATAAATACACAAACGCACAGAGAGAGCGAGATGTAGAGAGAGAGAGAGCCTTCTAACAATTGGTAGGATGGATTCCACGCAAAGAACGCGGCAGCACGCAAGCTCAAACGCTTCACGTTATTGTACGCCACATATTGCGCAAACATCTTGCGTGCAAGTTGCACAGTGTCGTCATAGCATCACTACCGCGCAACTTCGACGGGCAAGGACCACGTTTCCCTCGGTAAAATATGCAAACGCGACGAGCGCGAAAAACTAAAGTGAGGCAAAGAATTACGCAACACCGGGAAACAAGGCGGCGGCGGGATATCAGCTCACGTACTACGATGAAGTGATGCAACCTACAAACGTATACACTTCGAAGAAGTTCAGTCGTTTGTATATACAAAGTGCAGAAAAAAAAAAAACATCCTCCCCGAGCCACCCTTGAGACGCACTTCAACTGATGAAATAAGTTCCTGGAGAATTTCGCCGATGCTTTTTGTTTTAGCGAGGGTAAGAATAAAAAAAATCGAAACACTACACCCACACAAATAAAAAGCTTACGTGACTGAGCGTGCGAACAATACCCCAATTCCCGTTTATCAGAGTTTTCATGTTTCATCTATTGGAGAGCCTCAGTTCACGCACGTCGCCACCGTATGGAACCCTTTTCAAAATTTCCGCCGGTACTCCGTAGAGAATTCAGACTCGGTATTCACTTCTGATAAGCGATGTATAGAATTCTTGGAGCAGCGCGCCGTGCGCAGCCTTGGCAACAATGTTGGATCGAAAGTGGAAAAGCGATACGCCTAGCTCGAATGGACGAAGTAGAAGAAAGGCGGTGCGAAGCTGAAAAAAATATAGAAAACAATAAAATAACAAGCATAGAAAAAGCGAAGAATGATGCTGTTCGGGAACGCGGGATACAGGAGGTGACAAAAAAAAAATGAAATTGAAGTAAAGCGACTGCCATACACTCAGCATATCTATAATTTCAGTAAGAAAACGCAACCATGAACCAACAGTGTGCCTACGTACTTTCTTAAAAGGCATATAAAAAATCTGGCCCCGTCGCCCGCTACGACTTTATTACCGACACAAACGCAACCGATGACTCGAAACTAGATATCGTTTAAATATTTTTCTTTCGCCTTTATTTAAGTTGGGAATAGCACAAAAATAATAATAATTGCTGGAGTTCAACGCACCGAAACCATAATATGATTATGACAGACGCCGTAGTGGAGGGCTCCGGAAATTTCGACCACCTGGGGTTGTTGAACGTGCACCTAAATTTAAGTACACGGGCCTCAAGCATTTTCGACTCCACCGAAAATGCGGACGCCGCGGCCGGGATTCGGTCCCGCAACTTTCGGGTCAGCAGTCGAGCGCCATAACCGCTAGACCACCGTGGCGGGGCGCGACTAGATGTATGTGCTCATCTTGGCAGCCCAATATCCACACTCAAGATCAATGAAAAAGAAGGCGCATAATTAGCGTTCAAACAGTGACTCAAAGAGACTGTCCGAAGCCAAAACCTGCATTCGCTGCTATTGAATATAAACATTTCGCGTCGAATAATTACCCTTACGTAATATCTCCACACTATATGCCAACTGCCTGCTTAAGACGTAAATGTGAGCCTCGTTTTCATGTCGATGTTTTAGCAATAAAGGCTTTCCGCCATCGTCTAACCACACACCCTCAATTAACAACCAACGCCTTCGCTAACTAGCAAAAGTTACGACGCCATTATCTAAAGCCGATTCACGCCTACGCTTCCCGTCACGCTTAAATGACAGCCCCAAAGGCGGACGGCGGCGAAAGACATCCCACCGCCTCCATTAGCACAACCAAAAAGCGTTAGTACGGTTAACTGAAATGCCCCGCTAACCAAACCCCAACAACGACGGTACAAAAACAAGCCGGCCGTCTAAGGGTCATTTGCCACTGAGCTCACTACAAAAGTGAGGGCCTGGAACAACTAGGATAGGAAAACAGTAAAGAAGCAGAAAAAAATAGTTTATTGTCATATGAGAAGGCATTGGAAAAGCAACGTGAAGCAGCGCATAATCTAAAAATAGGAAAAACAAAGAAAAGCTACTGTCGAGGTACTAATACAGGATTCCCATGGTGGCGGACGACGCCGCGCGCGTGACCAAGCTTTCCAAGTGGCCGCCTCCGCTGTTTACACGTGTCTGACACTTCTCCGCGTTCGGGCAGTTTCTAGCGTCTCCTCCCCGAGAGGCCATTAGCGCTAAGCTCGCCCCGGAACAACCACTCTGCACCTGCTCCCACATCAGCGGTGACGGCAGCATTACGAGCATAGCGCTGAACTACGCACCAACTCAGACAGAAGGAAAAAAAAAAAAAACGTCACACTACGAAAACTTTAGAGATCTTACGTTATCCACTGGGCGAGTGCTGTAACTCTTTCTCATTCCGTCAGACAAGCCTTCTCTTTTTCTGCAAGCGTGCCGCAAGAAAAGAGAGCGTTTTGTCAACAGTATTGCCGACGCGCCAGTCGCCGCCCGCGGAATAGAGTTTTGTCGTAAGAATCTCCACTCCGTCCATCTGTCCACCTATCTACCTATATCTAGATGTATCTATGCATCAGGGGCGTAGCCAAGGGGGGGGAGGTTGGGGGGATTCAAACCCCCCCCCCGAAATTTTTCAGTTTTGCTTGCGCATATATAGACGCGCACATACAAACGCACGCACGAACATACATAAAGTATGGTTGAACCCCCCCCCCCCCGAAAAAAATTTCTGGCTACGCCCCTGCTATGCATATCTATGTGTGTCTACCTATGTCTTGCCTATGTCTTGTCTATGTCTTGCCCATGTCTTGCCCATGTCTTGCCCATGTCTTGCCCATGTCTTGCCCATGTCTTGCCCATGTCTTGCCCATGTCGACCTATGTCGACCTATGTCTACCTATGTTGACCATGTCTACCTATGTATAAATGTGTCTAGCTATATCAATGCCCACCTATGTCTATGCCTACCTATGTCTGGGTATGTCTATATTTTTATCTGTCATTTCTTCTAGTGCGTTGGGTGCGCTTCCAAAACAACTCTTATCTATCATACTATCCTCATTTCGTTTTCTTGAGAAATATTATTTCGGCATCCATTACACGTAGTTCTCAACATCGTTCGGCACGTAACAGCGGCCCGAAAAAAAAAAAAAAAGCTACGCGAGAGCGCGTCTTCTTATTTAGGGCATTTCTTTCTCCAGCGCTATTTACCTTTCAATTATTACCTTTACTGCCCAGAGTTTTCACCGCTCTATCGCCAACGGCGCACCGATAACTGCCCGAGTTGTTGCCCGAAAAGTGAAGCTTCAACTCGACGACCACGACGTGCCCAATCCGTGCTGCGCGGATCTCCCTTGGCTCATTTTCGTCATAACCTCCATCGAGATGCCAGTCACTCATCCTCGTTACTACCCCCAACCGAACCGTCCCCCATCCCCACTGTCCCTCGCGCTGCAGTAAATAAACCGAGCCGCTTTCGGCGGCGTTTCGTCTCGAAACACGTACACAAGAACACGAGCCATCATTTCATGCACGACGCACATCCTCCAAACGATTCCCTGCCGTAAAAGCAAAAGAAAACAGAATGAAAGAACTAAGAAATAAAAAAACGCGATCTGCCAAGCGCGAACGTAAAAGCTTGAAAAACAACGAGCTATACAAAAAAAAAAGAGAAAAGAAGAAGCGCCGAGTAGGAGCATACTAGCGCGATGCAGGGCATAAAGAAAAAAATTGGCGAAAGCTAGGACGGGGTGCGAGAAAGTGACGTCGATTGCTCCTGGAAATAAGTCTCCGGGGAGAGGTGAGAGAAGTGGAGAGGGAGAGCAACCAAACGATACGAAGCGCTCTCGTGCGTTTGATTTATTTTTCTTCTCCTCTCGTTCTTCTCAGAGTTACCGCGCAAGAAAACAAAACGAACATCCTGCGAAACAGTGAGACCAAAAGGAAACGGGGAGCGTTGAGAAGTAAGAAAAGGCAAAACATGAGCACAGGAAGGAGGCAGGCGAGGGCGGCGCATTAGGCTGCCGAGGCGTCAGCGAGTTCAGGCTCATCACAACGGGCGGGCGCCTTGATGCGAGTAAATGGACGAGACCGAGATGACATACCTCCTCTCTCACTTTTTCCCTCTCTCTCTTCCTCAGCTTTCCGTAACACCTACCTACACACTCTCCTCCTGTTCTGTCAGCCATGCAACGTCGTAGCGACCCAGTTAGACGCATATACCGTAGGTCGAGGAGAGGGGAAAATGTGGTTGGTTTATGTCCCAACAAAAAAGAAGCATAAACCTGTCCCCTGCTAGGGTGTCTAGTACACGCTAACCCTGCTCATTTATTACTGGCATAAGCATGTAGTGACACTTTTAACGCGACACCGTTAAACAGCTCACTTCGCAGAAATTCCGGTGTCGGTGTCAGTGTCGGCGTCGTTTGCTGTGAGCGAAAAATCGAAATAGATGCAAATAAATAAATTATTAAAAAATGTTTGGTTCGAGTGGGAATCGAACCCGGGCCTTGCGCCTGGCAAGCAGGTGTTCTACCACAGAGCCACGACCGTGCTCGAAATCGCTTCGAAAAAAAAAAAAACAATATATGAATGTTAACCAGTGCGAGAAGTGTCATTAACAAGTGTAACATTGCGTGGCAGATGCATAGAATGTCACCAGGGGTCAAAACACACGAGTTGCGCAACGAGTGGGTGGTTTAAGGTTCTACCCACCGCGACAGAGCGTTCAGGCATAATTAATCATCAACAGCAGCAACAGCGTCAACAAAAGTGGACAGGTGCGCGCTTTGCCTTACGGACGCGTGGTGGGCGCATTGCGAATTCGTAAAAGGGAGAATTATAACAAAGTGGGCACTTCGCAACTCCACTTGCAGTAGGCATTCCAGGATAGTTTGAAAGGGCTGTTACGCATGTAGACGCTGCTTTCCTTGCGACACGGCAGAGGCATACACAGAGAAGCCAAGGCAGGCTAGCGACTGAGAAGGCGATGCGAGCGCCCTTACAGAAAAATGGATCTAGACAGTCTATAGACTGTATAAACCCATCTTTAGACAGTCCATGGACTGTCTACATAAATTTTTGTAAGGGCGGGACGCGATCACGCTATCGCTTTCTACTCTCGACGGCGAAACCCTAGTGTCTCCCCAAAATATTTTTGTTTCTCTTCCAGGCATTTCCGATCGCGCTTTTTTTCTTCCGGTTTTCGAATACTTATAAAGTCTCCGAAAAAATAGAAATGATGACTGTGGTTCCAGTTTAAAAAATTATCTTGGATACATATGATATGGGAGCGTAACCTTACTTAAGATACGGGCTCACTAACTGTCAGGATAAGCAATGAAAATTAAATTGATTTAGTTCACCGAAATATTGTGAGCAGCTGGCATCGTTGCGGCGGCACCTGGCGGAACAAGCCTCAACCTCGTGCTTCTTTCTACGCGGCCCCCGAGATCCGCATTGGCAGCGCGCCAAACACAAAGTTAACCTGAAGAATACACCAGGACGCACACGAACGCTGACGTGCGAGCACCACTACCAGGCACCAAAGACACCACCTCCAGATATTATTATGGTGACATACAACAACCGTTCCACAACATGTCCAGAATGCGCGTAATGTGAGAGGCAACGGCGTTTCTTACAGACCGGCACAACCAGGCAAGAACAGCGCTAAAAATACCTCGCATCATTAGGAGCACGGACATTAGCCCGCACGCATCCGATGGGCGTGGCGTAGCTCTGGAAGAATCATCATTCAGGCTTCGCGCGGCATTCGCGCAGTCTCGCCATGTCGGTGTTCCGTTTCTTTCTTTTCCTCAAGGAGACTGCCGAAGTGCAGCGAAGGACTCATTACGGATGCAAAAGTAGTAGTCTTCCAAAACACGTATCTATGTCAGTCTAGGAATGCTTCGGTCACGTGCTCTACGAGTTGGGGAGTGACTTTAAGCAATGACTTAAAAAAAAAAAGCGTAACGAACGTGAGCATATAGAAATACGCCAAAACGAAAGAACACTTCCGAAACAAAAATCGCCAATCGCTGGAAGTAATTTAAACACCAAGACTGATAAATATAGAAGCTACGCAGTGAGAGATGATCCACAATGACACTGCAAAAAAATGGCTAACAAAAAAAGGACGTTGGATGCGTATCTGGCATCAAACCTGTCTTAAGCAGTCACGCGAGAAAGAAAGGCAGAAAAAAATCATGGAGAGAGAAAGCAATTGCTTCGAAGCTGAGTAATGATGATCTTTCTACAGTCGGTTACAGCCTAAGAAAAAATGTAAGCTCCGCCCAGAGAGAATTCGCATGAATGCGCCATCCAATTACAGTTGCTTATTCACGTGACGTCGAGTACCTCTCGCCTACTTCGGGTAGGCGACTTTCCCCATATAGGCGCAAGCTCGTGTCGCTAGTTTTCGGTCGAAAATTTGAACTTCCCGTCAAACTTCAGCAAGGATTCCCGCTTCACTGCTCGGGAAAACGTAACATTTTAACAACGGACGACGAACCTTTATTTGATAATACGCAGTATTTGAATATCAACGAAAAGTACGTACGGTTAGAACGGAAACCGCCCACCAAGACTCTCTCGCACAGATGAATGAGAGGCGCGCCGCAGTTCTAGGGGCGGAGCTTGTATCTATTCTTAAGTTCCAAACGACTATAGTTCTACTTAAAGCAAAAATAACCAAATAGGAGGAATATCGACAGACGCCGAACTGAACGAATCTAGCACAACGATAGGCGACACTGCCCAAAACTAGCGAAGGTCGCGGGGACAGAAAACTGCAGCGACGCAAGACGCAAAGCACCATATCACAATCCCTCGGAGACACAGCACCAATCCGCGAAAGATAAAATAACCTCTGCGAAAAAGATCCGAACGCAATAAAATACGAAGCGTCGAAAAGAGAACTGGATCGGGCAAACGGAATCAAATAAGCCGAATCGATGCACGCGAGGGGGCAGAATTGGGAACGACGCTTCAGCCTACTTTTGAAGCTACTATCCCCTTTCCTCGGCTCAAAAAACCATTACGGGACGTGTTTTGTCAGGTCGACATTCGATTGATTTCGCTTATGCTTTCAATTTCCCACGCCATTACCTAACACACACACACACACACATTATATATATATATATCAACGACAGATCAATACAGTGGCATCTACCAATGGCAACGCAGAGCTGCGACGCTGGCACAGAAGTGCGGCAGTTGAAGAAAACTTGCTGCTCAAAAATATGCTGATGAGTTCCACATTGCAAGACCTTTTGCAATGTCCACAGCTGCTTAATGAAATTAGATTAGTCAAGAATAAGCAGAAATTTACATTCGACGTAATGTCCATGCACCGTAAGCTTTCAACGAAGGCGGCACATAAGTGTCCGCCAGAAGCGCAGCCAGAAATTTTTTTCGGGGGGGGGGGGGGGGGGGGGGTTCGACCATCCTTTTTGTATGTTCGTCAGTGCGTTTGTATGTGTGCGTGTATATATGCACATGTAAAATAAAAAAATTCCGGCTACGCCCCTGGTGTCCGCACTCAGCATGGCCGCTTGATGTAGTAGTGAACACAAAACGAGGCTTACAGCCCCTGTAAAGCGTGCTTTGCCTGCGACGCATCCGTGTGCAGTAACGAAGCCCTCTTACCAAATGTCCTGCGCGATCACAGTCATCTCCCCAAAAGGTAAATGATCACAGAAACTTTATCACGAGCCTCGTGTGACCACGTAACACGGGAACGCACCAACAACTTAGAATGAGGTAATTCTTTTTTATTTCCAAAGCCTGCGCTTAGGCATAGTAATTCGCGGTGTCAAAAATACACACATGCAGATTTGCTTCGTGTATAATGAAGTGTCATTCCTCCCCCGCATCCCAACTTAAATGTATCGCAGGCCGCCTCACTTCGGCTCCTGCAAACTAGAACTTACCCCAATCCCACCGTGCTCAACGACATCTACCCGACGTCTATCCGAGTAACCTTTGGGCGGCGTGCGGCGAGACTGCGACGCTAGCACTGCTCTCGGATTATGAGTTCATGAACCACTTCAGGCCTGACTGGAAGGCGATGTTTCGCAGTGCCGCTCTCGAAGACCGAATTCTGGCTGCCGAGCGAGCCCGTAATATGGCCGGCAGGGCTAGCCCTGCCGATCCCGTCATCCAGGTGCGCGATACATCGTGCCTTGCAGGACCTAAGTTGCTTCACTCACTCACTCACTCACTCACTCACTCACTCACTCACTCACTCACTCACTCACTCACTCACTCACTCACTCACTCACTCACTCACTCACTCACTCACTCACTCACTCACTCACTCACTCACTCACTCGCTCGCTCGCTCACTCACTCACTCACTCACTCACTCACTCACTCACTCACTCACTCACTCACTCACTCACTCACTCACTCACACTCTCTCTCTCACTCATTCACTCACTTTCACACACAGACACACTCACACACACTCATGCATGTAGTTATCGACCAGTAAACACGAGTGGTCTTCGGCCTGCTGCGTCACGTCGACTAAGATATAAAAATGGCACGCAGAAGCAATTACAAAAAACAGGTAAACCATAACCCGTGCCACAACACATTGACGTCACCGACAACGTGCCGACCTTCGATTTTCCGAAGCAAGAAAGAGTAAGCGATGACTTCTTCCTCCCTCTCCTTCCAGCGTTACCTAAAATATCCACGGACCCCGACATAACACTTAAACAGCTACCAGCATTAACGCAGGGACACCACGCCGTTCCAAATATTACTATCCCCATCAGCACCGCACGGCTCGGGAAGCCCGTGAACTATAATCAAGAGGCGAACGAAAGAAAGAAGATGAGCAAGACTAAGAGGAGCGAGGACGAAGAGAGCGGGCCGTCGGTCGCACGCCACGTTTTTGCATAATTGAGTCGTACGCCGTGAATGGGTAAAGAGCGGTGCGCTGAGCACGGGCGAGCCGCCTGTCCCCCGCGCACCGCTCATGACCGCGCATGCACGACAGAGTACCTAGCGCGAGACGATCTTCTAATTACTCGCTTTCACGTTGCCTTTGTGAGCTTCACTGTCGACCGCCTACGGCGACGAGACGTTCGATAAAGGCGGCTGGACAAAGGGCGGACAACCCGAAGCCATTTCGAGAGAGATATGAACGGGCAGCCCGCTCCGAAAATAAGAGAGCGCCGAGGGCATTGCATTACACACGGCAGGATACGACGGAAGTCGTCAACACGTCTTTTATAGCGGTCCCCTTCGAGAACGCGAAGACGCACTTGATCGGGACCACAAAATTAGGAACGGATAACGTCCGGATATTGTGACAGGTGGAATGACACCGGCCACGGAGGTCTAGTGGTTATATGGTGCTCGACTGCTGAACCGAAGGTCGCGGGATCGAATCCCGGCCGCGGCAGCCACATTTTTGATCGAGGCGAAAATGCCCGATTTAGGTGCACGTTAAGGAACACCAAGTGGTCAAAATTTCCGCAGCCCCCCCCCCCTACGGTGTCCCTCATAATCATATCGTCGTTCTGGGGAGTTAAACCCCCAACAATTACTATCATTAGCTATAATGACGTCTCTAACAGTGCGCGCGCGCCTTCGCGTGCCCTTAGCAACCGCTCATGCGCAGTTCGCGACAACTACACAGCCCATGAATGTGTCACTTAACCTTCACCTTCAAAAATCACACAGCCCCTTAAGCATTTGCGTAAGACGATTCGAGGGCGATCTCAAGCAATTTTATTGACCCCCCCCCCCTCCTATCCCTCCGCTGAAAGGTTTCTGCACCCCACGTGGTTTTTGCACTGCCTCTGGGTTCGGCCCACCTTTGACCAAGCAACAATGTCAATGATGACGTCATAAGGTGACGTCATCACATGATTTTTTTGGCATCACTCGTGTCGATGCCGACGCCGCCGACGGTCACTTTTCGCGTTTGATGAGGCACCTAAGGCTCTGTCCTCAATAAACGCGCGCAATTTACGAAGCACGCGCGCAGCAACCGCTGCATGCGATTAAAGACAGGAATCCAGTCCGCGTCAGCATATAACTCCGCGTCACCCGGCTCTCTGAACCGGCACAGTTCCTTAAATTTAGGGTCATTCCTCCAAATGCAGCAGCGTACAGGCAGAGTAGGCGCACATAGACTGCACTGCTTACGACACAACACTATCGCGACATCACTAACCCCATTGCAGACACGCCGCATTAACGAGTTAAAACTGTACAAGGCTGCAGCGGCCACTGGGCTATACACAGTAAATGCGTCAGCGTCGGTCATCGGCCAGCAATAAATAAAGTGACCCCAGCGAGGCCATAGAAACCCATTTCCCTAGGCGCTGATTACGCGTAAGCTAACAAGCTCGACGGCCAGACCGACATCACCCTCCAGACGGTCGAGTGGAACGAAACAACGCCCACGCACCGAATGTAAAATTGATCAAGCGCGCAGGAAATACCGGCACACACACGCACGCCTAAATAAAAAAAAAGGAGGAGGAGGAGCAATATCCAACGTTCCCGCCTGGGGGGTAAAAGTCCTTTTGCCCGCGCCGGCCAGCCAGTCGGCCCACCGCGTATTGCGCGATCTCTCAAGTCGCGGCGCCCGACAGAGACATGACAGCGCCGACGCCAGAGTGCCAGAGTGAAGACACGAACGGGCGCGGCGACAAAAACAAAACGAAGAGACGCGACGACAAGAGCTGTAGTCGTAACCGCGCTTCCAGGATTAGCAGCGGGTAAGTGCGCGCGACGCCGCCGCCACTCCGCATCACTTTTTTTTCTGCGAGGAGGACTGGCATGCATTTATAGCGCGATCGACGACGATCAACGTAGGCTGGCTTGCGGCGTAGCGCAGAAAACAGACCAGAACAAAAGATGAAGCGACGAACGACTAGCTGCTTACGATGAACAAACAAGTCCGAGTCGGTACACCCTTCATCGGCGTAGGCTGTGCGTCGGGGAAAACGAACGACGATGATTCAGGGCGACTACAGCGGCCCGCTGCTGAGATCAAGTTTATCACCACCGATTTCGAATGCGAGGCCAAGCGTTCTGCAAGCTATTTCTGTGCTCTGTATTAATAATATTACATATCTGTGCGTACATCCGAGCCCCAGGAAAACCGCCTCTTAGGGTTCTGGGACATTGGTGAGGCGTATGGCCTTCACTCACAACATTTTTATTAACTTGTTCGCTTTAGCTACTCACTCACTCCCTCAGCCCCCCTGCTAGTTAGCTGGCTAGTTCGTTAATTGGTTAGTTGGTTAGTTATTCATATTTATTATTTCAACAAGGGTAGCGATGCGGGTTTGTTGGTTAGTCATACTTGTAAGGAATGAGCGCGCAAAAAGGAAAAGGACAAAAGGAGGAGCACCAGTTTATTCTTCCTCCTTTACTCCTTGTCCATATCCGCGCTCATTCATTCATTCATTCATTCATTCATTCATTCATTCATTCATTCATTCATTCATTCATTCATTCATTCATTTCATTCAGAATAATCAAAAGGTCCGATGGCACTACAGGTAGCAGCGATATATAATAAATGTTTGATGTGAACGCCGTAACTTTTCATGACAATGAAAGGAAGGGAAGCGGGGCGCGGCCGGAGCTTCTGAACGTGTGCTCCTACGCGAAGTAGTCCGGTTTGGCTGCGCCACGCCGTGAAAAGTGAAGGCCCCACGGCAAAAACTTTGCACTTCTTTTGCTTTGTCTGCTTGGACAACTATCGTGGGTGAAGTTACATCCGGGGACAACTTCTCTTAGCAGTGCGGTGGAAGCTACACAACCAAAACGCACTGCTGCTACCGCGCCAAGAAATAGGACCTAAGTTTATTTCTAATTTTCTCATTTGTCTTGCTCAAATAAGTGCTGCTTTTATTTATTACGAGACTAAAACACTTACGGGAGGTCGTAAAGTGAACGAGAATTTTATCTTCACAACTTTACGTTTTTTTCTTGTTTTTTTTTATATTTCTATGACAGCATCACGCTTTCTGCACTACTGTTTCCCAAGGCAAACATGGCGTCCCTGACATGTGTTCATCGACGTGTGGCCGCAACCTCGCCGTTTAGTTTTCGCGAAAAATACACTCCAAATGTAACGCCGCAATGTACACCGAACAATCGAAATGTCTTTCCCCCATTCACATTTTCGAGTATACGTTTTTTTTTCAAACGCGTAAACGACGCGAGCAAGCAAAGCCGAAACTGGAATTGGCATCGGCTGCAAGCTACCGCACTACTATAGCGGAATAACGCGAACGTGCGGATGCCCCGCCTCCATACATAGCCTTCGATTCACTGTCAATACGAGCTGTCCCTGGGTATAGTCGCAAATTTGTAAGGCAAGAGGGCTACAGGAGGTGACGAACGCTCACTCGACATATTATATATATATATATATATATATATATATATATATATATATATATATATATATATATATATATATATATATATATATATATACATATATATATATATAATTGGATACCGAGTCCGTCTAAGCCGTGTACTGTAAACCACCGTGTCCTATTTATAGCACTCTGTCATTTCATTCCTAAGTTCCAAAATACCCATAGTACGTTCAATTTAATTTTCCTTTCACCCTTACAAAAAAAAACTGTGCAAGCCGGCGAAACAATGCCGAAACACGGCGCAGCCGTTCTCGGACGGAAATAGAGTTCCATATCGTCGTAATCCAATCCGTCGGCCGAAGTCTAGACAGTTTCTTTTTTTTTTTCAGTACACGCTAGACACAGTGGCTGCCGACATCAGGCAAGACAGGTGCCCACGGGGTTTTACGACATGTCTACGCATAATAAAACGATTATGGAGCCCCTATTCCGAGACGTTATTCAAACGAAAGACACCGAGATAATACAGCGTCTTTCATTATAAGGCTATATAGCTCCGGCACGGAAATAACACCCGCGACACGGTTTCTTTTTATTTTATTTTTTTATCTTTATTTTTTAAAGCGCGTAGTGTTTTCTTTTGCCCGTTCAAAGAAGACATTCCGTAGTGTTTTCGCAGACGTCTATGCCTTGTCTTGAATGAACTCTGATATTTATGGATAGACGTCAGGCTTATTTTTTATGTATATCTAGCGTCATCATGGCGCAAGCCACAACAAACACGCGATAAACAGACGAAGTAAAAGCCATAGCAAACACCATGTTACGCAACGTTTATTATTATTATTATTATTATTATTATTATTATTATTATTATTATTATTATTATTATTATTATTATTGGCATGATGTAAGGAGATGTTGGCGCACAAATAAGCGCCGGCTAGTCCGTAGCTCTCAGAGGTGTCTAACATAGAGCACATTACTGCCCATACTTACATACATGCATACATGCATACATGCATACATACATACATACATACATACATACATACATACATACATACATACATACATACTACTACACATTACATACAGCAACGTTACTGAATAAAGAAGTTAATTAAATGTGCGGCTTAAGCACACTAGGCGCAGTAAGAGGGTACGCCATAGACCGCTGAAACTCTCGTATTAGACTATACATCAACAGAACTGACCGTTGCGCTTTTGGTCTTGCGTTATCGCTATACTGATTTGATTGAGCCCGAGTTAAACGAGCACAAAAGAACGCCTCACAGGGGCTGGTACATGTCTGCAACTTTATATATATATATATATATATATAATATATATATATATATATATATATATATATATATATATATATATATATATATAGACACACACACACACACACGCACATGGGTCATTTCATGCCAACTAAGAGGCTACATTACGAGGCTACAAAATAAGAGGCTACAGTATTCATACTGCAAGACCACTGCACATGTCGCATTGCATTAGTCATCGCAATAGAGTAGGTATCCCATCCTGGAGGTATCCTATCCATTTTGCGACTGGGTCGGTGACAACGTTTTCGCGAAGTGCTAGCAAGCGTTGCATAAGTAATGTAGCCTCTTATTAGAATTCTTTTTTTAATGCGAAAATGCATACCACATCGATTCCGGGAGTCGACAGAGAAACACATGCCAATGCTAAAGGCACTACAGTCTATACCACGTTTACTTGTGTGCTAGCCGCACTTTAAGCATTAACAAGTGTTGCTTAATATTGGCTGTCAAATCAATCAACTCTTATTTCCAACTAGAGTTGGGGGGTCCCTCAGGCGAAAAGCGGTTAAAAAAACCACTCGAAAGTGCCTGAGGGCCAACGTACGTGGCAGAAAGTTTCCAATCAAGCTTTTGATAAATAAAGTACAGTAATAAGAGGGTGAAAAAAAAAACAAGTACATGGAAAGAAAACTTAGGAGGATGTTGTACAAATATAAGAATATAACAAATAGACAAAGAACAAATGGATTAACTATACATGTACACTCATAAATGCAACGACCCAATAATAAAAATAAGCGCCATAAAATCAAAGAACGCGATACGCGAAAAAATAGCGGTTTCATTCTAGTGGTGTTTATACAGCATGTTATAAAAAAAGACATTAGACAAGAGTGAAAAAAATATTCGCGCCTTTCACTTTTTTGTAAACATAGAAAAGTTATCTACATATCTACAGAGTAGGTGAGGAAGTGTCCATCTAAGAAACTGTAGGAAATAGGTCGTGCGCGAACGAGGAACGAGCCACCGAGCGGCGCATCGGGTTAATGAATCAGTGTGTTGCAGGCTTACGTTGGATAAATCTTTGATAGACGTTTGGAATTGTTCCTTTGCAAAGAAATAGTTATAAAGTAGTCGAAGATCAAACACGTGCTTCATACTGGTTATTTTATAGCGGAGGAGTAACGCACCTGCAGAACTATCGCGTGGGACATTTGCAATATATCGCAGTGCACTTTTTTTTGAAGAATTGTTCTTATGTTACTCAAGGTTGTGGTGCCCCCCACACAAGTAAGCAGTAACTTATATGGGAGAAAAAACGGGGCATGGCAGATCTGCGCTTTAACTTTTCCTGGAAGAAAGTACCCGCATCGTGACAGAACACCAGCAGCACGCAATACTGATTTGTAGTCGATGATTCAACATGACACGACCACGTCCCACGAGCGGAAAAAATCACGCCCAGAACTTTACGTTTCTCCGCTATTTTCTACAGAAATTCCCTCGAGCGTCAATGAGTGGTGAAGATTAATTTCCGTGCCTCTGGATCTGAAAAAAGACAGCTTTTGTTTTATTTTTTTTTTTTCGCATTTATACGCAGGCAATTAGCAATAGACCACCGCAGCACGCCTGATAGTAGGCTTTGGGCTTTGGTAATAATTCCAGATGGGACCTGGTATAACACCAAAATTATCTTCATTCAATCTCAACCCAATAACCTAGATGCATCACAAAAGAAAGCAGTGAGACAGAATCCTCAAAACCACATGACAGATATATAGGCATGCATGGTGACCCTCACGGTAGCAATAGTAAGCCTGCTGCTTTGATATTACCATCTATGTCATTTGAACAATTACGCTTGCATATCAAGTAACTACCACCCGGCTATGCGCCATCTCGCCAAATTTCAAGTTTTGTTAAACACCCCGGCTGAGCTTAACGATAGGGCTCCTGCTTTGTTTCTCCTAACGACACGCAACGCTCCTTCCCTTAAGCAAACAAAGCTTAAGGGAATATCACGAATGGCTACGCGATATGAAGCTCGTTCCCTCACTCGTTCCCTAAACAATGCATTCTAATTTCCGAAAGGCACCCCATATTTTGTGAACCATATATCCGCTAGACGGGAATACGTCAATAAAGGGGGCGGTATAAAGAATTTTTTTTTTTTTTTTTTAGTAATCCCTGGAGACGGGAAACGAGCTCGGTGCAGTGTTATCGTAAATTAGACGTCGTTTCTACGTATAACTACCGACCGACGCATCTCCGCACTCAACATTAGGTTTACACCGTTCATTATATACCTGCTGGAATGTAAGAAAGGGGCTCTGTAGGAAGCACTGATCAAATCAACGAGGTTATAAAAAAAAATTGGGGGCCGCTTAAGCTTCGCCTTTAAGAGTTGAACGCGATAGCGATATCCTGCCCCTAGTGCGCACATCGAACACTACGAGTGTTAAACAGAATGCGATCACTAAGGTGTGTGATTTATGTAATGGGTAGCATGCTTTAAACCAGAAACTTTTTCGAAGTAGCGATGCACCCACTACATGGCCTTAAGGGAATACGCGCAGTAATGTGTGTGCCTTTTGTAATGGGTGGCTGTCTTTAAACCACCAAGTCGTTATGACATTGACATGGTGTGACACCCGATGGCAATGTACGCTTGTACCACGCAATATTACTGCGATATTACATCTCGTACTGTGACACCTGTATACAGGACGCGTATTTTTGGGAAGCATCAAAGTTACATTTAGTGCAGCTCTAAGCAGAGGCGTGGCTGTGTGGTGGAACATCTGCTTGCCACGCGGACGGCCTGGGTTCGATTCTCACTCGGACCCAACATTTCTATTATTTATTTTATTTACACCTTTTTCGATTTTTCGGTCACGGAAAAGATGATGATTTTTCGCTCACAACCAACGGCACCCACACCGACAACGACGTCGACGGCGAATGTCTGCGATACGAGCTCTTTAACGCTATCGCGTTAAAAATTACGGCAACATTAGGCACGCAGTATAGACGAACCGATTCGTCGCGTGCCCTTTAGGTGATTATATATATATATATATATATATATATATATATATATATATATATATATATATATATATTATATATATATATATATATATGTATATATATATATATATATATCGAGAAAGAGAGAGAGAGAGATAATTGATCTTATGTTGCCTTGCGAGAGCGTCGTAAACGAATCAAGCAACAGCTAGGCTTTCCAAGTAGCTTTTGCGCAAGCCGATAGTATAGCCTATAAACGACGTGGAATGAAGCCCCTCATAAACTAAAACCGTCGTAAGATTAAAGTCAGACGAACTGTTGGACGAACGTCATTTTGTTACGAAAAAACCTTACGAGAAATAAAGTTACATTAACTTGAACACAATTTTATTTTTACTTCCGCGGCACCAGTGAAGACCTTAATGTCCTCAATGTCGCCGACGCAAGCAGAAAGTCATAGGTTTGCCGATATACAAGCCCATCTACGGAGTACGACGTTCTGAACAACCATGATCTAAAAATTAAAAAAAAACGGAGGGAAAGAAGGTTGGAATTCCGTCTCGACTTCACTGTCACGAGCACAGCTTTATACTCTGGTACAGAGTAGAGCGGTGCAAAAATGTACACTTTTGCGAAGACGAAGAGCTTAAGAATTTCAATCCCTGGACAATGAAAGAAACGCGGAACAGAAAAAAATCTCGAAAAATTCCGGCAGTTCACTAGTCGTCATCGGCGCGTGGCGCGCCAACGCGCTCTTTTATAAGAGGGCAAGCCCGTAATGTAGTACCACCTCACTCAATAACACGGCCCTCTTGATCATCCTCCTGCCTCGGTGCTCCAGCGATATACGTAATCAAGTACTTTACTCTTTCGAAGTCGGCACTTAGCCAGAAGCTCTTCCCCGTATAACAGCCACGTGAAACCCTTCTGACTCTAAACGAACTTCGAAAGGAAAAAGAAAAGGAAAAACGAATTCAGTTCGGAATGAAATTGCCAGCACGCAAGCACGCACTCTCATCGGAAACGAGGTTTTATAAAACGTCCCTCGAATCGCCGCTGAAAAGCCTTGCTCTTTCTTTCTTTCTTTCTTTCTTTCTTTCTTTCTTTCTTTCTTTCTTTCTTTCTTTCTTTCTTTCTTTCTTTCTTCTTTCTTTCTTTCTTTCCTTCTTTCTTTCTTTTTCTTGCTCTCCCCCTCTCACCTTTTCTGCCCCGGCTACGTCGAACAAGCTCAGCAATCTCTTTCTCCGTAATAAAACTCCCTCCCTGCATTTCCCGCATTCAGCGCAAACTCGCTCGATAACTCTGAGGCCGCCATCGAGAAGGGAATCGCGATTAAGTTCTTCCCATTTAGTTTTTCCTTTTTTTTTTTTAAATAAGTTTTCGAACCTGACATTACCCTTTTCCTCTCAAGTTTCAGCGTTTCGTGCGCGCACCAATAAATGCTTCGTCATCCCGGAGTAAAACAAGAAAAATCTTCCCAAGCCGAAAGAAGATGAAGTCGGAATTCGTGCCAAAGACAAAAGGAATAAAAGCGCAGTTCGTAAATTCAGTCGTTTTGACTCGCAGAGAGAGGGCGGTTACAAAACTCTTTATAGAGTCCTGCTTTTGACAACACGCAAGCCGATGAAGGAAAAAAAAAACTAATCGACGCAGAGGAAATTAGCCGGCCACCGTGAACGATGGCATGCCGAGACTTCCGTAATAACTACATACACGAAGATGCAGTCATTACGCGCAATTACGGCTTATAAACTTCCGCCTACAGTTACAGCTCCACCGTGATATACTGAAACTTAAAACTATATGGAACGTAATTTGAGGCTTGAAAGCGTAGTGGTTTCCGCACTATACAAAATCTAAACTAACAAAAAAAAAAGGGGGGGGGGGTCTGCTCACTTAAGCACCTCCCGGCTGTAATACTAACAGAAAGAGAAAAAAAAACGGGTATGCACTGACCTTAACGTAAATCGACTTTCGATGGGAACAGTTCCTGACGGCGCGTCAAATTATGCTCGCGCAATTAGCGCACGTGGTTTGAGAGGCGCTGCGTCGCAACGCTTCACGGTAGTGCGCTACTTTCCTCACCTCCCCTTCCTTATGATATTAGACAGCTATAGTTTAGCGGGCTTAGCGGAATAGCGGTCTTAGCGGAATAGCGTAATCGGAATGCGCATGCGCAGTGCGCTAAACGACCCGTACCGTTTACCTTAGAAGCAGTTTTCATGATAATGGGGTACGTTTACCGTACGCACGCGATTTTCTTTTTTTTTAGATTTAGCGTTACCGTGTTTGCGTGGTTAACGTAGCGTATATGTTTAACATGGCGGCGGTTTAAGACGCCCGCTTCGAACCGAATTTAGCGTTGATGTGGACGGATTCACTTCTTTCGTACCAAACGGCACGGAGTGAAATGTCTTCGCTTGCCTTCAGGCAGCTCCGACGACCGATTATTAAGGGTAACTTCGCGGAGTTTTTTTTTTTTAAGATCCCTTCCCATATCAAACGTTCCTAGGCCTAACACGAGGATCGGTGTAAACAAATATGCAACAGCTGAATTTTCGCTTTTGGTGCGTGGTTCACATTCATTTACTTTTATTATTACTAAAAAAAAAGTACTAATATTGCTGTATGCGGGGACAGAGGCGAGCATTTTCCGTTTTTTTTTTCCTTTTCACTTTTTTAACGCATTCATAGTCCGCTAGTTGACGCCACCGTCACAGCATGAACACGTAAACGCTATCCCGCTATACTAAAATGCGCTGTCCACAACGAAAGTTTGCGGCACGGTAACGCTATTCCCTTAACGCCCCCTATCACGCTAACGCTAAACTGAAATTGTCTATTAACTCTGTCGTTGTTTGCGAAGATAAACCACAACGGCGTCGAGTGGTTGATCGATTCCGTCTTTCAGGTGCCGGACAATGTCAGTATATGGTCGGAGCAGTGTGCTCGCGTTAGTCATCTACGAGATGAGGTTCAATGGATTTCATAGGATTAAATTCCGAGGTAAAGCAATAAGTAAACTAATCGCAACAGCGAACATACATCCAACAGAGCGAGCCAAGAATGTTCATAAAGAGTAAAGTGGCATTTCTATTTGCAGAAATACGGTAAAAGGAATTCAGCCGTTCAAAGTTATTCGAGAACGCTGCTGTTATTAGGGCGTCCGCAAATCATCTTTTCTTCACCATGATAGCATTCCTTTATAAAACTTCTCCATTAATCGCGAGGTACTAAATAAAAAAACACGGCAGAACACGTTACAAAAAAAAAATTGTCCACGCACACACCAAGGCGCGCATACCTTCTGCAAAACTGAAGCTTTTCCGTCGCTTTCCAAAAAGTTTATAAGAACCTCATTCTCCCAACAATAAAACTCCCACAAGGGGGAAATCCACTGGCACATTCATCTCGCCAAGAAAAGTGCAATAAGGATGGCGCGAGCCGAATAATAGTAAAAAAAAAAAAACAAGCGAAACTGTGCGGTGTAGTCGCCGATGGTATGAAGCGCATCAAGCGGCTGAATCTCTAAGCTTGCGCATCCAACAGCCCACGCACTCCCTCCTCAGCTTTCAACCTCCTCTTCATTGAAAAGCCTCGCTGGCTTCTTCGAAAGGTGGCGCAGGACGAAGAAGACCAAGATGAAAATATGATATCGACACGAACGCAGCACGAGCTCCATCCTCCCTCCTTGCATCTTCTTCTTTCCCGTTGCTTCGTACGAAACGAGATTTCGCGAGAAAAAGCCGCCGCAACCGTTCTCGAAACTTACCACTCTCGTGGGGACGGATGGGACGAAAGGGAAAAAAAAGGGGGGGGGGGGTACGAGTTAAGCGCATAAAACAATGATAGACGTGACGCGCGCGCGCCTACAAAACGCTTCGCAACAGCAGCACCGCGGTGCTATTCCACACATAACGTTTCAGGTTTTTTTTTTTTTTTTTTGCACGTTCTTCTGGAAGATTAGGCAAAGAAAGTACAATAAACGCATCGTTGTACACTTTTGGAACCCTGGCGAACTAACTACATAAGATAGACGGGTGCACTCACATAGACGAAGACGAAGACAAAAAGCAATACAAAGATACAGGGAGATCCAGACAATGTCGAAGACGGAGACGAAGAAGCCGTCTTTTCAAAGTTATGAAGTCAATGTGAAAGAAGAAAATAACAGAATAGTATTAAAAAGAGAGGGGGGGGGAGGTATTGAGCGAGGCATGTACTGAAAATCCAGAACACGCTGAGCAACGCATCGAAAACGCGATAAGGAAGCAACTAGACGACAAAAAAAAAATCATGATAACGCTACTTCCCAGTACCAACCCACACGCCAACCAGACGCCACGCCAACAATACACACAAAAAAACACATACGTTAAGAGCGTGTGCGCTTCCTCTTCTTTTTCTTTTCCTTTTTTTTTTTTTTTTTTTTGTCGCTAGCCGCGCTCGCTCTCCAACGCCTAACCACGCGAAGAGATATAGAAAATAGCGATAAAGGCGCTTCACGCGGGCCATTTGTTTCGTAGTCGTAAAGAAGACGCGGCACCACGGGAAAAATAAGGGAGAAATAAAAAAAGGCGCCGCCGCCTTTTAAAAGCCGTTTCCCAATACAGCGAACCAAGCAGTTTCCGTTTTTACGGCGTTTCGTGTTTCACCGTCTTGACCTATAAACTACACACGCCGACCCCTCAAGATGGGAGTGCACGTTGCCAAGGCACACTCGCACGTTGCGAAAGATGCGCCATCAAAGATCGCCGTAGATGATGTCCGACCACCAACCCCAAGGCAGGGCGGAGAAGCCGAAAGCTGCGGCGGGTGTGAGCCAATCGGGAATGACTGCCGATTGCCTAATCTGTAAAAAACCGATCCGAGAAGCCGGCATCGTAAGGCGGGCTGTGCGACGAAGACGATCTCTGGTGGACGATGGAAGCGACACTCTTGGACGCTCTGCCTGTTGGCAGTCTAGTCAGACGCTGAAGATCTCTGGACGTTGCGACAAGCTTGCGATATGAATTACGCGGTCAGTGCGCGACGCTAACACGATTCCGTTTGCTCGACCTCACTCACTCACTCACTCACTCACTCACTCACTCACTCACTCACTCACTCACTCACTCACTCACTCACTCACTCACTCACTCACTCACTCACTCACTCACTCTCACACTCTCACTCACTCACTCACTATTTCAGTCGATCAATCAGTCAGTCAGCCAGTCAACCAACCTTTTTTAAGCTTTTCAGTATCATTATATACAATATCTTGCTTTCATTAACCTTATCATAACCCTGACAATCGAAAAATGAAACACCACTTTACAAAGGGATAAGATACCTGCGCGAAACCAGAAACCGAGACTCAACCTAACGCAACTGTAATACATCACCATTAAACAGGTGTCCATCGCTACTGCCATCTTTTACCGCCAGATTACACATACACTCTGTGATAAAAAAAATTAATTCTGATTCCTGTTACACGAGCATCGTTCATAAAAAGAAAGTGCAGCGTGCCTCCACGGAAGTAGTTGCGGCTGTGTCGGAAGTTAAGAAATGCAATTCACGCAGACAAAGAAACAGATCCAGCTGCATTAAGGGAAAAAAACATTCTTCACCAACACATTTCGCATCTTCCTAACCTCCTTGAATTTATAGACCACCGGCTTGATTTCACAGACCAAGGAACTGCGAACATACCTTGCGTCTCGCGAGGCTATTCTCAGAATTACGCGCACGTATTTGAAGGCAATTTGATGAATAACGGCCAAAAGGAACAAATAAAAGAAAAAAGAGCGGAAGGAGGCGTGGGTAATTTCCCGAATGTAGAAGCGGAAACACCTCCCCCACTTCGTTAGGAGCGCAGAAGGATGGCGTATTACGGCAACGCAAAGCTTAACGAATAAACAGGAAGCCAGCTTCTTTTTTTTGCTTTAGTGATTGATTTCTTTGTAGATGCACTCACATAGTGCGCCTTATTCTGTTCCAGACGATTATGCACGAGAAGTAACAACGTACGCCCGAGCGATTTGAATTCTGTGCAGTAGTAGCCGTCTCTCTCCTGCTTCCGTTATCTCTCTCTCTCTCTCTCTCTCTCTCTCTCTCTCTATATATATATATATATATATATATATATATATATATATATATATATATATATATATATATATATATATATATATATATATAAAAGAGCGAATAGGGACTTCATAGCACAACTTCAAGACAGAAAATATCAGCACGGAAATGACTGCGCTGCACGCCATGCCACGTTTCCGGACAAACCTAGCGCACTCACGCATACCGGCCACCACGCGTTTTGGCACAGCACCCGTCGTTTGAAAGGTCGCGCAAACGGTGCCGCTAGACTCTCTCCCCTAAGGACAGTTTTGTAACAGAAAAACGTAAAGTTCCGAATGCTAAAGAGTTAAGTCACATTTCATCCTTTCATGGGCAGAAAGTCCTCCCGACTACGAACACGGGGTCACTGACCTCGTGTCTCGGAAGCAAGGAGGAAGAAAGTTCGCAAACCGTGAAGGAAGAGTGGGGCATGGCAGAATTAAGTAAATAAAGTCCTGTCGTTACTTCGCTAGCAGCAGTGCGCCTGAATCGGCTGGTTGGTCCATTACGAAACGGAAGAAAACAGCGCTTTGGACAGGACGAAGTGAAAACGAAGTTCCTGTCGTCTTCACTTCGTACTGTCCAACGCGTTGTTTCGTTGCGTTTTGTTACTTCGTTACTTTGCTTCTTGTGAAGAGTACTACACACTTGTGCGAAACAAAGTGCGCGCGGCGCCACACGCAAAGAAAAAGCGAAAGGAACTGCCGGAAACGAACAAGTCTCAATGGCCACTCGGGCAAGTTCGCGATATACACGCAGTGAACCGCTAGGCAAAACTAGGATTAAGAGGGTGCTTTAGCTGGATTTGTTGGCACATTACGAGACGCGGTGAACTGCGCGAGAATCAGAGACGAGAAGAGTGGCAAACACAAGAGCAAACACGACCGCTAACGTTTGTCACTCTTCTCGTCCTGTTTTCTAGCGGAGTTGAAACAAAGAAGAGTATGAATGGTTTTTAACCCGTGACCCTCACCCGCCATAGTGAATGAGCACGGCTGGCGGGGAAACAAAGACTATACTTCGCCTCGGAACACGAATGCGATGCAGCAAAGACTACAAATCGTGTCAGCAAATCGGTCGATAACGATATAAGGCTTCCGCAATGAAGCTTTGATTTTGAAGAAGCAAATCACCTATCAACACTAAATAATATTGCTCAGCTATACCTACGGTGGCGACATCGTGTAATGTTCGGAAGTTTGATGTGTTCAGCACCGGCAAGAGCGCGTGATGTTTTTCTCTTATCCACGTTGCAGGTGAGAATTACTTGGCATTCCTCGCGCTCAATGTAGCGCCAAATGTGTTTTGTTTTAAGGAAATGCTTTTATTTTAAAGATGTCTGCGCCTTTCGTAAACAACGGGTGCGGAAACTTTTGTCGGGCGTATAAAATGGCTTGTACACGCATGTAAGGAATAAATGATATTGCTGGCGTTTTACGTCCCAAAACGACGACATAATCATGACAGACGCCGTAGTGGAGAGCCCCGGAGGTTTAGAGCACCTGGGGTTCTTCAACCATGCGTCTAAATCTGAGCACACGGATCTCTAGCTTTTCGCCTCCATCGATATGCGGCCGCCGCGGCCGGGATTCGATCCGGCGACCTGAGGGTCGGCAGTCAAGCACATGACCACCACACCAGCGCAGCGGATGTAAGAAAGGAATGAGAATAACATTACTACTATTACTACTACCAGTACTAGTATAAAGTTAGGATCACGAAAAAGCCAATCAATAACGCATAAAGAACGAGCCATTCTATACAATGTTTGTTTTAGATGTGAAGCATCTTATAGCAGAGTTCAATCCGGTGGTGGTGGTGGTGGTAGTGTGCGGCGTGACCACCCTTACTGCGCATGCGCAAACCCTCTCCACACACCTCCTCTCCACTTGCTATCCACTTCCCCTTTCCCTTCCCCCTCTGTCAATAGCTGGCGCTACAAGTCAAATAAAAAAATAGACTTTTCGGTGGCGTTGTGTCACTGTGACTCGTTTTCTGCACCACAGAACTGCTAATGAGACATAAAAGCTATAATCAGGAATATATCTTGTTTGTCCATTCCCTCTGGTCACACTATGTGACGCTGAGCTAACGCTCTTCATATGGTTTGCCGCCCTCTCTGACGGCGTTGATGCGACGACGCCGAGGGACGTAACGCCAAGAAACGCCGGCAAAAACGCTCTATATGGTTCGGGCTTTAGATGCGAAGCATCCTATGGCGGAGCTCAAGCGGTGTGCGGCGTGACCACCCTTACTGCGCATGCGCAAAGCCTCTCCACACACCTCTCCACTTCCTCATCCTCTCCACTCCCTCTCCTCGTTTAGATAAAAGGCTCGCGTTAGGTGGTACACACGCTCAGTCACTGCGCCGGTGTCACGAGTTCCAGCGTCAACGTCGGCGCTAGTTGCAGTAATACCTTAACGCCTGCCGAGATCGCGGAGCAGCGGAAGGCTCGACGCGCCGAAGCGCAACGTAAACGTCGGCAAGCGGACCCCGAGATCCGGTCTAGGGAAGCCCAGCGCAAACGGCAACGTAGGCGGGAAACTGCTACGGATGAAACGCGGGCTCGACATGCCGAAACGTAACGGCAGCGTCGGCAAGCGAACCCCGCCGTACGCAACGCCGACGTCGAAGCCAAGCGTCAGCGTCGAGCCAACGCGTCGGCTGCGGACAGACGACGCGAGTCCAACGCTCGTGCAGAACGCCTCGCTAGACAACTTCAAAGCCCGGGCTTCGACGGTGCCGACGCCCGGTTCCAGCGCCAATTCCTCGACCGGAGCTTCTGGCACAGCTGCAACGTGTGCGACCGACTTTGGTACGATAACAATGTGACCGAGGTCGGTAGCAAATGCCCAGCGAACGCCAACGTAACGCGATCGTGCAAGTGCTCCGGCTTCGCATCGCCTCATGGTCCCCTTTAGCGGGAGATGGTGTCATTTTTTATAATAACGCCATGTTGAGTCTACAACGGAGCTCAACGTTAATTATTTTTTTAGAAAACCTACGGGTATCACCAGTAGAAAGAAAGAAAATTAAAACAGAGACGATGCAACAAATAGTATCTCAATGCAAAATGTCATACAAAGTGGAGCTGACAGACGCGCACAAGTGGCGTATATATATCAAAGTTACGACTGCCTGAGGTAATGCACTGAAGCCACACGACCATCCGGGAACTTCATCGGAGTTTCAATAAGGCTTTGTGACAATGGCGAACCCTCGAGAGAAATAGACAACCAAGAAAATTGCTGCGAAGATTCGAATAAGAAAGGAAACTAAAAGCTTTAGCCTAAACGGGGAAATAATCAGATACGAAACGGCCATCCAGCTCCCTGTAACACCATACAGAACAGTCCCCATTGCCTTCAATACACTATATATACAAAGAAGGCAGTTAATGCGAAAGAAAATGCCCCAAGTGGCATCGAGCGGCGCCAAGAACAACGGACCACCAGAGGCGGTTGGTTGGCAACGAGTTTTGCGAGCTGATTGAAACAAACGAAATACAAATAAAAAAAACACTAAAAGATGAAAACCGAAGGCCCTGTATTCCGGTCGGAAACTCGGCCGCTGAGCCTCGCTGTTGCGCGGAGAAGCCGACCCAACAGAATGCCGCTGGCAAACTGCCCGGATGGCTTTATCCTCCGCGAACCAGAACGAAAAAAAAGGGGGGGGGGCAGACGGAATCCAGCAGGAAATGAAAGACACGAAATAGAAAAGAATGGAAGACTGTGATCGGTCGAGCGAATTTCTATTGTGCCACGCCGCCGGGCCCTAGTTTCATGACGATGATGAGGTCTGTGCTCGATTGAAAAAAAAAAAGTAATAATAAAATTAACCAATCCAAGAATAATAAGCCAAGGAGAATTCAAGCCACGCGGAAGTGAACATACACGCCATGTACTACTACGCGGGGCAATTCTCAAAAGAAAGCTCTCGTTTTCAGAGGAGAAAAATTTTACAATCGAGTGTAGCGTATTGAACAGTGACGTTGGATGACGAACGCCACGTTTTGAAGAAGGCGAAGTGCACCGATGTGCACAGAAAAAAAAAGGGGGGGGGGGGAGTGAGAATCGAATACTTCCGTTTCGTTCAATTTTTTTCGAAGAGCACGCAGTGCGCGTGCGCGTTACTCGTGAAGCATACGCGCATGCATCCCATACTACTCACCGTAGTTCTTCCTAAACAAGAGCTTCAGAAAAATTGCCTGACAAACCACGAAGACTTCCGGTAACGACAAACTGCGCATTACAATCGAAGCGAACCGGCCTCCGTATGCGCGCCAGGTTTCAATTGCTTTCCCTTTTGAATTTTGGATGCGCGTTTGAAAACATGAAAAAAAAAGGCGAAATTTTGCATTTTCCCGAGTTTACAAATGAGCAGCAGCAGGAGAAGAGCGGACTCTTTCCGGTTGGCAAGCTCGAAGACAGCGTCGTCCATGACGACGCTTACAAAAGTTCTGGTGGAAACACCAACAAAATAAAATCAACACACACACACACACACATAGATATATATATATATATATATATATATATATATATATATATATATATATATATATATATATATATATATAGGTTACATTACGAGAAGAGTTGTTACTAAGCAGCGAGTAAAGAAGTACATATACTTTTAAAGAACTTTGTCGGCGTTACGGTTGGAGTACGAACTTGCTTGGGAAAGGTCGGACCCCGACCGAAACGTCGACAGGAAGTGTGTGTGTGTAACGAGGATATAACGAGGATATAATATTATATTATATATATAATATTAATTATAACGAGGATATAATAAAGAGACGCTTAAGTAACGGATAAATGCCGTTAACGAAATTCCGCTTTCCAAATGATATGCGATTTGTTCTTGAGATACGAATATGACGCATCGTTCTGAAAACCCAGTACTCGTTCACAGGTGAGTTTCTTTTTTTTTTCTTTTTCTTCACATTTAACTGTGTAGTGGCAAAGAAACGGCAATGAAAGAATAAGAAAAAAGAAAGCTACGAAAACGCAAGACGCAGCTTATATACTATGTAGCGGTCTCAGGGCCGGGAAAAGCCGCAAGGTGACTCGGAAAAACGTGACGTAATATACACAATGGAGAACGCGAGCGAAGGCTTCGTTCAATAAGGCACGCGAACTCTCCAAGGTCACTATACGAGGAGAAACAACTAATCTATACGAGTGGAACGACTCGGTAGGAGTAATGGCGCGAGCGTAGAAGCCAGACATATCCACAGCGACTTGACACGTACGCGCACAAAATATCCAGACATAAAAAAAAAAAATCTCCGGACGCGTGCGTACGACAGCGCAGACGGAGTGCGTAATCCGGAAACAACAAAAAAGAAAGGTAAAGAAAGAAACGCGCAGTACGTAGTGCTCTTGGAGTGGCAAGGTTAGGGACGGGAAAAGGGGGGGGGGGGGGGGGGCTGAGAATCTCAGAAAGACTCAAGTGGCTTGGCCCGGAAACTGCGTATATCAAAGCATTTCGTCCCAAGACGTAACGGCCGAAAGAAAAGTTTATGCGAAGGAGGAAACACACTCTGGGTACTATTACGGTAATGCACGCTACTATATACACACAACGGGAATGAACCGACGGCCTTGCAAGACGTGAAAACAAAGAAAAACATTCCGTATAACTCTGTAGTAACGCGCGCTAGCTATAGATGCAACGGAAACGGATTGACGACCTATAGCAGTTACCGAAAGAGGCCATGGTGCTCGTAAAATAAGGAAAGACGGGAAAATAAAGGAGAACGGCAGGGGCACACGTGTGGCGGACAAGTCAACGGCGCTCGTGAAAGGGGAAAGTAGACGCATAAAAACGTGAACGGTAAAGAAACGACTCGCACGAAAGCGTGGAGTCTAAAAGGAAGTGTTACGAGTCGTGCAGGCGAGCGCGTGTGGAGGTTAAGAACAAAGGGAAATGCTTCCTTTGTTTTGTTTTTTCTTCCTTATTTTCACGTTTTCTCGGGAAGCGCAGAAGGTCTCCTGAAGTATTCATCGCAACATCTCGCGCAGCCGCAAGGCGCATAGTAATCTCCAGTTTTTTTATATTTTTTTTTGGGGGGGGGGGGAGGGGGGTGCACACAGACGCGTCACGAAACAATAAGTGCATAGGGAGAACACGGAGTGAATGGGGTCGTTAGGGAAACCGTGGACCACCGCGACCCCTTAGGGAAAGCTAAAGCAAAACTATAAGGCAAAAGCTTACAGCTCTCTGAACAGGCAGTTTGAAAGTGCAGGAGGGAAGAACGAGAGCAGTACCATTCTAGGGCAAGACCTTACGGCTCTTCGTAGTAGGCAGTTTGAAATGTGCAGATGGACGTACGGTCGGACGCTATAGCCTTAGTAGCGGTGAACAAAAACAAACACAGGGAAAATAACGGGGGCTCTCTCGGCGTACCGTTACGAACGTGGGAATGACCATTCTGCATTCGAACAACGTACATGATTTTTTTTTATTTAGTGTCGCATTTTGTTGTTCCTTCACGTTTCTCTGTGTTTCTTCCAATAAAGGGACCGTTCGTAGTCGTTGTCGGTCACTGCCGTAGTAACCGTGAGCTCCTTTGCTAATGGAAAAAAAAAAGTTAGGTCGTTTCCGCTCGTGTATCTCAAGCGCTCGCGCGCTCTCTTGCAATTCGTGTACGTGTACATATAGTAGCCGCGCGTGTTAAACAACGGGTGGCGCTTGCGAAAGCGCGACAGAACAGACGTCACGCAGGTACCAAGTTTAATGCTGAAGTGCTGGCAGGCGACGGTTACGCGGTAGCGCGAAAATATCGCGGCATATTTCTTTTGTGAGTATCAGTGTGTGGACTGTGTACACTAATAGAGAGTTTTAGTCCATCCATGAGTGAAATTCGCATAAGCGAGCGCCCCCTCCCCGACGGGGGGTGGGGGGGGGGTTCGTGCACTAAAGGGGACGCGCGAAGTCTGCCCCGTCTCTTTACTCACGACGAATCCCATTGAGAGACCAGGAGTAGAGGCGTCGTGCACTGAGTTGTGGAGGGTATAGTACTGAGAGCGGGGCCACTCGATCTGCCACTGGAATGCGACACGTATCCGGGGAGCAGGTGAGAGGATGACGAGTGAGGAGAAATACACCACGTGATCAGAACATTCGAAGCCCCAGCCTTCTCTGCGGGACAGCAGCACAATACGCGTGAAATTTGTCGGTCGCATGTGCGCCATTATCCATCCCCATTCGCAATTACGTACTACCTTCGTGCAATGACGCATCCAGCAAACTTAGATGCGTACACTGCATAGTCGTCATCGTGGCTACTCGCATAAACGCGACAATACGGCCAATGTCAGTGGTGTCAAACTATACCTACACACAGTCGGATACAACTTTAGAAGGCAGCGGCATTTCTTCCTCAAAGGCGGATGAACACAAGCCTGCACCAATGGACGCGCACTCGGGACTGACGTCATGAGCGGGACGGCCGGTGGCTCCGCCTTCGGAGAACATCGGCGCGTGCATGAGCGGGACTATTTCTTTAGTCGCGGAGGCGATCGGTTGCCGCGCTTCGGTCGTCTGGGCGGGGCCTCTCCCGCCTTCTTAAGACTGCCGCGGCGCTCGCCGACCTAAGGAAAATCCAAACAAATAACGTGAATGTCACGTTTAAAAGTCACGCGACTCTCTTCGTACTCAGCCGACTCCGCTTTTTCAGGCGAGAGCACCTCGAACTGCTCCTGGCTGCTCTCGGCGCAGCACAAGCGCTCTCGCTCCACCACTGGATGACGGTACTCCCTACTCCTGTTCCGACCACTGAAACACGCCGGCTCTGAAGAAGGCACATTCAGCGTGCTTTTTGAGTGCTCCCGTTCTCCCAATGGAATTCGCCATCAGGCGCTTTTAAAGAGCCTGGTTATGGCCATGCAGGTTATTGACGACAATGTCAGCCGAGGACACTTAACGCTGCATATTAAGAACTGATTACTTCCTATCTTTACCCCCGAAAGCCGGGTACTAAGGGCAGGCGTTGTGAGGAGAAGGTAGTCACCATTTCATTTTTATTGTTGCATCCATTTGGCAGCTGGGGGAGGGGGGTCAATCTGCGGTGAAACCTTGCCCCCCCCTCCCCTCCCCTAATGGAGAGACCTGCGTACGACTATAACTCTTCGTGCATAAGCGCTCCTCGCCGCTCACAAGTCTCTTAATCTCTCCCGGAAGTTAACCACCGGGCAAGGTTAGGGTGAATAATAGTAATTCCAAACTGGCACGCCCATCATCGGCGCAGCCCCATCCGTCGCGACAGAGGCGAGATAACGTAGCCTCGTCGTTTCCCAGAGAGCAATGGGGTCAGAGTGATAACAAGCTGCGGATATGGGCGAGGTCCGTCCGCCCCGCGACGGGTGCTTGCCTGCTCGTGTCATTCTGCGCGCACTCGCCAGTAGTTGTATACGGAGATACGCACGCATACACTGACAGCAACGACGCGTCCAAGCGCCAAGCCTCGTTTCGACGCTCGCTCTGCGTGGCTTGTCTTTCCCATCCTTATACGTCCGTCCTTGAGCTCAAAAACGTATGTTTAGAACTAATACGGCGATCTGGGCGAGTTGGTATATTAACATCTTCGTGTAAACGCGCAGCGCGGCACAGATAAAGGACGAGGAACGCAATCGTGTCGTCCGTTTCTCGTCATCTGTCTGTGCCGCGCTGCACGTTTACCCGAAGATGTTTAGAAGTTAAATTCTGGGGTATTTAAGCACCAGAACTAGATTAGGAGGCAGGATGTTCACTCTAAGAAGAAAAAAACGAGTCCTCTGACCTTTTTGCGAGCCCTGACTCGCCACGTATATCACTCTCTTTAATGAGACAAGTGAACTCCCTTAGGAGGTCATTATACTCTCGTCGGAGAGTCGGGGAGACAAAAGGGAGTTAACGTGCCTCTTTTAAAGAGTCATATACGTGGGATGTCAGGGCTCACCGAAAGTAGACATACTCTTTTTTTTTATCTTAAGAGTGTAGTGGAGGACTCCGGATCCACTTTGACCACCAGCCATTGTTTAACGGCACCTCAACCGAAGTACGAATGTGGTCTTGAGTTTCACTCACATCTAAATGCGGCCGCCTTGGGCAGAAAACGAACCTTCCTCATCGAGCTTAGCACCACGCCACCTTTCATCAGGGGTCTAAATGACACGGCCCAGCGACCTTTCGCTAGCGGCCCGCTGCCCGTACATGACAATCTTCATCCCATACTTTTTTATGACTGTGTGACTGTTTGTGAAATTGCGAAAAGGTGCTTGCATTATTTCCTCGCCTATCGTTATTAATAACGCTTTTTTCAGGAAAGCTACACTGCGGCTCGGTAGCTGATGCGAGTTTGAGGCCCCTGCCATAAAAGCTAAGCAACCTAGGCGGGTGAAGGTATGTTTGCAAAATCTATCAACTTGCCCGAGAAGACTTTCTGACCTATTTAAGAGCTCTATTTTGTCCGAAAACTTCTTTACGTTAGCGTTATAACAGGCTACCGCAGCCGTAAACGCGAGAGGTCTGATAGGTGTTGCCATCTGGCGGGACCGAGATGAACCAGGTAAGCACACGATTGCTACTGCGGAAACCTAGCCCTTTGTACTTCTCTGTTGGTGTAAATCCCCTGCAGAGGCGAAATTCTGAATGAATTAACTTTTTAATCCTTTTCTTTTTTTTTCTCTCACAATCACTACGCGTAAACAATCGCGTTTATATTTGTGGATGCACGAAACGTCAAAAGATGTCGGCAACACTGTCCGGTAACCCGGTATGCCGCACACCGCTCTGCGTATACCTGAACACTGCAAAAAAACAAAAAAAAAACCGCTGCGGTGGTCTGGTGGTTATGGTGATCAATTGCTGAACCGAAGGTCGCGAGGTCGGATCCCGGTCGCGGCAGCCACATTTCGATATAGGCGAAATGCTAGGGGCACGTGTATACTTAGGTTTAGAAGCACGTTAAGAAACCCCAGGTGGTCGAAATTTCAGGTACCCTCCGCGACGGCATTCCTCATAATCATATCGTAGTGTTTGGGACGCAAAACCCCCAACATTCATTATTATCGACATGAACAATATGCAACGTTCCACAAGCAGGCTTTCCCACACATTTGCCTTGCCCCAACCAAGATCATCACGTTCCCGCTATATTCATACATGTAAGGCTGAAACACGAGACGTGAAAGCCTGGACGGTTTACATACGAAAACCGCAGGAATTTCGCCGGCCTGCATTTCTATGCGGCTGTAGAGCCAGCCGACCTCGTGCTGGAATCGTAACTGAATTATATGGTTCCAGCCCGCGAGGTCCGCCAGCTCGGTTAGGTCTATCTAGTTAGGTGAGTCAAGAAGCGCTCCCTGCAGGCTTCCCGTGTCGTCCATTAGCGTTAGCGAAAAACGGGCTAACCGGAAAATGCGTACAAAAGCAAAACGGTGCACTGCTAGTTACGTGGTTAGCAGAGAGTTTAACCGTGAAAACAAGCATACAAACAGACACCAGGGCTAGACAATTCACCGTATATTCTACGACACTACTGGCGCACGGCTTTGTACAGCGATATATTAACCTTAAGGTGCAGTCGCCTTTTATTATTATCCGCCAAGAGAACACTAGAGACAAAAAATAAAGTTACGAATTCTTGTTGAACGAAGCTTGGAGTTGCCTAGAGCTTTGCTATACTCCTTTCCCTGGCTGCGGTAAATTAGTTATCCGTTAACGGTAGCAAGCTTAGGGTCAACCTGAGGCTCTCCACTAACCAGTACCACTAAACTATACCTCAGACAAGTGCTTAAGATCACTATGCAAACGTTATTCTGAAGAATTATTTCCTCTAACAAAAAAAAAAAAACGCACGTCCCACCCTGCTATCAGAGCTACAATCCCTATAGTTCACCAATACGCGTGATGCTCGATCACCTACCTCCCGACTGGTCTATATTGAAAAAAAAAAAAAAAAAAGACGCAAGCAACGCTGGACTGCGGGCGGCAACCACCCGACGAAAGATATCGGCTTAAACTAAATAACTAAATAAACAAGGAAGTTATGTTACGAAATGAAGTGAGAAAGTACTAATAACATTTTCAGCGGGATGCGTAGATCATATTCTTTGCAATTTCCCGGCGTACATCGGTAACAAGTACACCCTGCTAAAAAAAAAATTAAAAAAAGTGGCAGCTTCGCAGTATAGTGGTGCCAAGCCCGAAGAAAGGGCGTATACCTGGGTGGCCTTCGTTGTCTCTCTTCATTTTTTCCTTCTTTATTTCTATCTCTTTGTCACTCTTTCTATCTTTGTTTCTCTTTCTTCGTTTTCTTGCTCTTTCTCTCTGCTTCCTCCTCTCCTTGTTACCTCTTTATTTCGCTCCCTCTCTTTCTGTCTTGCTCTCTGTTTTCTTCTATCTCTTCTGTTTCTTTCTCTATTTCAATTTCTTTCTCTTTCTATATTTTTATGTCTTTGTTCCCTTTATTTCTCTCAATTTTCCTCTCTCTCTCTCTCTCTCTCTCTCTCTCTCTCTCTCTCTCTCTCTCTCTCTCTCCCTTACCCGTGTTTCAAGCGCTCCACTTCAGCCGAGCAGAGTTCTCGCTTTAAAAGGGTACTGACACCTTTTTTCGAAGGCGACTTTACTCTGCCATACAAATCTCCTGTATGCAGAGACGGATCTGAGCAACTATGAAGCTCAGCAAATGCTGATAAGATATTTTAATTTGATATTAAAGTCAGTTTTTCCATGGCGCACCTACTGACATCGACACTAGATTGACGTCAGGCGACAGTACAAATTCTGGCGACTTCACGCAGCAGTCTGGCTTGTTGCGATGACGTTAGGTACCGAAACTTCCAAGATGGCCGCTTGTACGTCATCAAAACTTCCAAAATGGCCACCTTGTGAGTGGAAACGTCACTATATATTGTGCGAGCACGTGAATAGAAGCTCATGCCGTGTTGTGACGTCAGGGTACAGTAGGAACCGAAACTAGCTTTTAAAAGCATACTGTGATTACTTTTTCAGGGCGCACTCGCGCTTAGCACTGCCTTTTCTGGGCTCTTGAGGGCTTGACCTTTCACCTGCACGACGGAGCGCAAGTTACCGATAGCTTAAACGGCTGCGGTGTTAAAACAGTTAATTAGTCGACGTTTCGGTCCGAGTGCGACCGAAACGTCGATTAATATACAGTGTTTTTTTGTTTTTTTTTAGAATCATATACTCTGTACCTATTACCTTATGGCAACCAAAGACAGGCCTTCTCGTACTAATATAGGCAACGGACATCGTGATGAAGGCGCCGAAGGTGTAGTAGACAGCAATTAATAGAGGACCCTCGGAAGTGTCGGTCGGAGTGCATGAATGATGGCGGCAGTGAACGAGCCGCGCCTCTAGCTTCAACGCGAGTGTATAATCGACGAGGCACGTTTCTCGACCGCCTCTCCGACGAAATTTCGAAATCCCCGTGGCCCGATGCGTCATAAATAAAAAGCGAATCGCCACGCGCCAGTGTTACGAAAACATCTCGCCGCTGCAGCTCCGACACGCCGCACGATACGAGCGCGTTGTTCTCCATAAAGGCGATCGAAGTTGCCACGATGTCCATAACGAATTCGGGGGATTTTTTCTGACGAACACCGCTCTACAAAGACCGGCACGGAACAGCGAAATGGAAAGGGGAAAGAGAAATTTCGAGCGTGTGCGTGCGGGAACGCCTGCAAACAATGCATCACTATCTTTCCCGTGTGAGTTTGCACAGCTCGTCGACGTATCTTGTTCACTCAATGTCCCCGTTAGGGAAATGAGCATTTCCCTTTTTTCCAACGCATATCGACAACTCCTCCAATACACCACAGTAGTCGATATATATGGTATAATGCACGGAATTGAGTAGATATATGATATATGGTATTCAGAGTCGATATTGGTCTAATGCATGCATACTTGGCAGCAAATAAATTACAGTAATGATATTGCTTTTTGCTGTAATGTGTAATCCAATGCATTATTTGAAGCTAGTAATTTCGACAATACTACTCATTACTTTTCCCAGAGAAATATATATATATATATATATATATATATATATATATATATATATATATATATATATATATATATATATATATAGAGAGAGAGAGAGAGAGAGAGAGAGAGAGAATATCTGAACGCCCACTTCACTTTCTGCAGACTTACGTCATAACTACCACAAATAACATCCCCTATACTTTCATTGGCTTTCTTGTCTGTTAGTCCTAATTAATTATTACTTTTCCAGTTACTTTAGACTAAAATATAGCATGTCCGCTTCCTCTATCGCCTAAAACATTGACGAAAAAAGAGAAGAGAAGTAGCCGAGACAAGTTAACCTGAGTGTCAAACCTCAAGCGCGAGAAGTTTTACAAACATCTCTGAGGTTACATGAGTTCTTCAGTGTTCAAGTGTACAAGAGTTCTGAATGAATTATCAAATTTTTTTGTTAATTTCAAAGTAACTTCGTTACTTTTCAAAAGTAATAGTAGTTTAATGTCACTACTTTTGGCCAGCTGTAATTTGTAATGTAATTTAGTTACATTTAAGAATACTTCAGCAGTAATTAGTAATGTCATTTTTTTTTACATTTTAGGAGTAATTTCGCCATACATTGTATAATGGGTGAATTTAAAGAGGAAATAACAAAATAAATTCTTCCTTGACACCGCACTCTTAACTTAGTCGGCGAACGTTTACTGCACTTATACACCCTAAAAGCATTAAGAACCCTAAGTGTAGTTTATTCATTACATTCCTAATGCTATCGATGTTTCGTGTTTCGGCAAAGCTGACCTTGAATTTTCTTGTTGTTTTCCTCATGAATTCAGGCACCACCCTCAAGGCAAACATCCACAGTGCGAGGCGACAAAAAGAGTCTATATGTCGGTAAGTCAGCGCGCAATGCAAAGAGCTCGCATGCGAACTTTGGCATATATCGGCAAGAATTCCTCCGGTATGAAACAATGCGTCCACTGCAACGACATACAGCCACATGCTGTTTTCGCTTTACGATGAACAACCAACTTGCTCGACATGTTTAATTCATGTCCGCCTCCGTAAGTGTGCGTTGTCCTTTCCTTACGACAGCTACGCGAGTCGATATGTGAAAAGAATCGCGTTTTTCTTTCGTGGAATCAATTTCACGCTTAAGTCAACGCGATCCGCCAAGCGAATTCTCTGCATAACGGAACGCGTAGAATACGCCCAGACTACCGATACACACCACACACACCACAACACACAACACACACCACCACCATATATTATATATATATATATATATATATATATTACGTATATATATATATTATCTAGATCTATATATATATATATATATATGTCTTACACGCGCTGTGCGGGTGCGCTATTTCACAGAACGCGCCTTGAATATGCGTGAGTGAGGCAAAACCTCGGCCTTCAAAGATCGAATTGGGGGCGACACATAGCGCTCTCTTTCAGCAAATCTTATTGTGCCTGCTTGCGTAAATCAATTCAGATCGACTCGACATTTGAGGTCACCTCTTCAGACGAAGATCTTACGACGACTAACCAGATTTCTCAAATTAAGACGAGCTTTTATTTTTATCTCTCGTAGTTACAGAAGCCTTAATAAAAGGCCGCTAAAGGGGAAAATAAATCTAGCTGTATTATTAAATTACCGTTCGGCCGTGGAACGAAAATTGCTTATCGTCAGATGAGGCTTAGTGAGTCAAAACGACGGTAGGTGGCTACACCATAACGAATTTTCTGTACCTGCTCGCTCCGACACCAGGACATTTCTATGGCGTGTCCTCCAATCATTTTAATCGTAAATCAACTGAAATAATGTTGTCATTCTACATTAGCCCAAAGTTAGAACTTGGTTTCAAGAGGAATTACTGCAACGCAGACCACCGAAACACGGAAAAAACAACCTTGAAATATGTGACACGACACCGGCTTACAGGTGCCACTTTGTTTCAACGCGAATTTTCAAGGAAAAAAAATGTGAACATTAACTCGATTTTTCTTGTACTCAAAGTTCTCAACATTTACCTTATCAGACTAACTCAGTGTTTTTCTCTTGGCGTTCCTTTAATGTGGCATTGGCTCTGTTGTTCTTGAATCACTAACAATACTGAACTCACTGACCAGTGTTTTATTTTGTTAAAGCGTCAAAGTACAGTCATCGACAATTCAAACGCGAACAATAAATTAAAAGTAGAACAGCTTCAGCAAGCACCAACTCGGGAGCACAATCTCGCATCGGTAAGTATGCATTTGCAAAGGAATGTTCTTTGCCCCACACGAAGTGTACAAAGCAATATCATGCCGACATTCAGCTTACCGACTGCAAACACGAACGCAAAAACGTGTTTTAGTTTGCCCTAACATGTTCTTGTTTCTACGGACCTTCCCAGGGTGGGCACTGCGCATGCGCGGTGGCGTCGACGAGGCGTCCGCCATGTTCTTTGGTGGCCATAGCGCGACGACAGGAACGGAGCGAGCGACACTTGGCGTCTCAAACTTGCCAATCATCCCCCCCCCACACACACACCAAAAAATAATAATAATAAGTACATAAAAATAGGTGGGAATAGTGGCCTTCGAGATTGTCTACCGGCGCACGGCGGAAAATTTCGGAGGCTAAGGGACACCAGTTTCGATTTCGGTGACTCCACAGGAGGCGCTGTTCGGACCTGAAAGACAGAGTTACTCTATATGTTACCTTTAGGTAGCAGAGTTGCGCATAGGTCTGGCTAGCAACCACAGCTATGCGGTGAAGTCGCACTTCGTTTTTGCAGGCGACATGCTTACCGTGTCACCGATTAACATGTCTATTGAATATCGGCGATAAACATTGACTATCGATGACTGGTGTTAATTCAGTTCGCTGCGGCGGCGGCGTCGAAAAATACAAAAATTGGCTTGAGCGTCAGCTTCTCCGCAATGCATGGTTGCTAGCGGCGTTTGGAAGACAGATGCGCAACTCTGTTACCTAAAGGTAGCCATATACAGTAACTCTACTGAAAAAGGCCCATTGACCATGACTCTACTTCGATCTCTAGCTGTTTATGTCTTAATGCACTGCACCACTTCACACAACGCTTTACGAGGGCTCTGTAGGGCATATCAAAGCAAAAAATAATAATAATTGCTGGGGTTTAACGTCCCAAACCGACGAAGTGATTATGAGGGACGCCGTAGTGGAGGGCTCCAGAATTTTCGACCACCTGAGGTTCCTTAACGTGCACCTAAATGTTTGTACATGGGCCTCAGGCATTTTCGCCTCCATCGAAAATGCGGCCACGGCGGCTGGGATTCGATCTCGTGACCTTCGGGTCAGCAGTCGACCGCTATAAGCACTAGACCCCTGTGGCGGGTATGAAAGGAATATATAACGATAAGTATTACGAGGACGCTTTAG
>NC_051186.1:85487708-85523858 GCF_013339695.2 Rhipicephalus sanguineus
TGTGAGTAGTGATTGCACTATACTATACTATACTATACTATACTATACTATACTATACTATACTATACTATACTATACTAACTATACTATGGTATACTATACTAACCTATCTATACTATATTAAACTATGCTATAGTATACTATAATATAGTATGCATGAGTATGCTTGCTGTCTTTTTCGTCCTTTTTTAGTCTGTGTCTTTCTTTTTCTTTCTAGACAAACCTCGACCATAACAGCTGTGCTGTAAAACTCCTAGAGCGCGTATGTGCGGCAGAAATTTGGCAAATCCCACTACTCACCACATTGTCCACTAAAAATTGATAAGGGAGCACACGGGCGGCGAACACCGATTAGAGCCGCACGTTGCAGCTTCTCTTTAACCATATGTACCGAGTGATTGGGCTGTGATTGGCGCGTGCCGTTTTGATGATGATTATTTTCTATCTACAACACACGGCAAACCTCGACAATAACAGCTTTGCTGTAAGATGAATCTACGTTTCTTTATTTTCTTCTAGTGCAGCTTATACAGTGGTGGTTTCTAGAGTGTCAGCATTTTAGTAGTCGATTTTCCCATCTTATCGCACGTAATGACAAGTAGCAACCACTACAGTCAGCGCCAAAAGTTTAAGGACCACCTGACCACGAGGAAAACTGAATATTCCACCTGCTTCGGCAGGTAGCCTCGCATTTAGATTCCCGGCCTGTTATAAAACGCGATAACAAGATGCTCTGCGCCGTTCAACCGAATAGATAGATTGGTAAGAAATCGACGTTTCTCGCACCTAGTTCTCTAAAATGTTGACGCCACACTATACGTTGGTTTGTAACTCGAAATTTTCCCTCTTTCGTGGTTTTCAGGTACTCTTCTTTTTTCCTTTGCTATATTAGGATTTGCTTGCTTTTTGTTTATCGTGGACCTGACTAGCCCTTGGATACAGGCACGACGTGCGTTTGTAATGTGCAATTTGTAATGCAGAAATAAGCACTCATTCAGTCATTGTTGCATTGGACAACAACAAAAGTGACATGCAAGCCCATCGAGCAGGTTTATCGGCTTGACTTACTTGGTATGGATCAAACGGGAGAAAGAACTTCTGGCAGTGGATCACGGTGGCGACCACGTAGCACAGTGCTGTGCTCTTCAGCGAGGCCGTGACGTAGAAGGCGGCATGTTGTGCTAGGAACAGCAGCGCCACCTCCCAGCCGAAGGTGAAGGTCACGAAGAAAGACGAGTAGACAGAGTAGAAGACGGGTACCAGCTGCGAAAATGTTTCCGGAGGTGTAGTGGGAAAGTAAACAAGTACTAGGATAGGAATGTTGGTTAGTCTTCTGGCCATTTTCGGAATTTTGGCTTCATAAAACACACAGATTTTGTTTGTATTAACGGACCCCATCACAGGTTTGAGCATTGCAAACGAGCATGCGTGACTCGTGGATCGGCAGGGGGTGATCGTGACACTTGGAGAGAGGGAACACCTGTTACAAAACGGTGGTGTAAGAGAATATGGCCGCTCCAGGGAGTGAAGCGGTTTTAGGGCGGTCTGTCGCCTCTACGCGAAGTAAGCGGCGTGAGCACAGCGCGAAGGTATGAGCCATCTACTGATCCCTTTAGAGATAGTGTGCTACCGCGCTCGTTTGATGAAAGTTTCCATTTGCTGCCCGAGCGACGCAGCAGCCCCACAGGCATCGCTTCATGCTCCTTCGCCCGATTGAGCCGCCTGGCGCGTTTCGTCTCTACTTGAACAGCGCCCATCTGCAGCCCTGTGAAGACTGCATAGGGGCGCCCGCCCATGGAACTTTCCCTCGCGTATAGAACATACGACGCGCGGGGCGGTGTAATCAATTTGGAGTTTATACAGAACATGACGGCGACGGTTTACGGCGACGCCGAAAGTGCGCATCGAGTGTCCATATAATTGCTATAGCAACAATAAAAGTATAGAGGTGGGTCTTGTCACGCGAACACAACGCTCTCCTTCGCCTCCGGTGGTGGGAAGTACGCGGAGCTTGTGGACGCTAGCAACGGCAACGGTAAAATGTCCGCTTTGGCTCTGAAGCTTCGCTCCTGGAGCACGTTAGTTCGATATATGATAAATGTCCAACACAAAACTATTTAAAGAAATAATTTGGTGAAACGCTCTTGATGTGTTGCATTAACTTCTTCAAATGTCTAATGAAAACTTGAAGTAGGGCTTTTTTAGGGAGGCTTCGGTGTACGGTGTACCAATGAAATTCAGAAAAATGGGCAGAAAAATGGGCATGCAAGGGTTAAATTTGAAGTGAGATGTTTGTTTAACGCGTTGGAACACACACACACACACCACACACAAACACACACACACACACACACACACAACACACACACACGCGCGCGCACACCCACACACACACACACACACCACACACACACACACACACGCGCGCGCACACACACACACACACACACACACGCACGCACACACACACAACACACACACACGCACACACACACGCACACACACCACGCACGCACACACACGCACACACACACACACACACACACACACACACACACACACACACACACACACACACACACACACACCCACACACACACACACAACCACACACACACACACACACACACACACACACACACACACACACACACACACACACACACACACAGTCCCTCTTGTGACCAATTACATTTCAGCATAGGTTATTATTAATCAGCCTTGTTTCCCACGACATCATAATTTGTAGATGCCCTGCTATTTTCTCTTTATACTAGTTCGGTAACCCTAGGAAGAAGCTACATCGGGGAAATTGCGAAACATATTTTTCCGGTAAGAAACTCAAATGACCTGCCTTTACGGTGACCTCCATATCTTTGCAGCACCTGCGTGGGTACACTGCATTTGTTTGTACTTGAAATACGAGCGCGTAACTGCACAGGGACACACGAATACAGGGACAAGCGCATAGTAGAAAGAGTGTAACTCGGAATCGTATAGGTACAGAACGCTTGTGCTTACCGATGGTGTCACGTGGGCTGTCACCCGGGCCAGCACGGGATGCAGCAGGTACCACTGCCACGCGGTGGCCATGATGTACCTGGTTGTCTGCCATTCCCAGTTCTGATTGTCCTACGTGGCCGCGGGTGAGATAGCGTTATAAGCGAGCAAGAATTTCGGTGAATAGCTGGCGGGTTTTGAATGAGCTGAAGTGAAAAGGGCGGTAAAGTATTACGCGAGCGGGGCCCGTAACTTTAACCCTACTCTTCTCTAATGTTGAATCACATGCGTAGGAAGCCCGCAACTTATTATTTTCATTTATTTTCACATACTGAATACCAACGTGCCGAAGCCGGCGCTCTGTGCCTGGTAAGGCCGCGATACACCCATAACACAGACGTCGATTCAACTCGCCGCGCTTAGCTCAAAGAAATAAAAATAAAGAAAAATCTGGTTTAGGCCACTGCTCGCTTCTTCTGCGCATGACATCGACTCCCGGAATGTGTGGTATCTGCCGAGATCTTTTCTTCTTATTCTTTTATTCTTTCTTGTTTTGCTCGTTTTTTTGTGTTTTTTGATTATTCGTATCATCATGATGGAACAGCCGGCTTTAAAGTAGCCTGCATTTACACGTTTTTCACATTAAAAAAAAAAACTTGTACGAGAGGGACTCAGCGCTACACTTAGTACCGTAAAACCCTCATTAGCTTACCTGCCTTTGCTTGAGTCCAAAAGGGCTGTCATCGAAGAAAATTGGCATATATCCGTGTACAAAGTCTTCTAGTAAAGAATAACATATAACAAATAAATAAACATTACAGTTTTGCGCGCCAAAACTAAGTTAAATTATAGGCACGCCGTAGGGAGGGACTTGGAACATTTTTACAACTACCGGTTTTTTATTATGCACCTATTATGCGCTTTTATTATGCACCAGCCTCAAGCACACGAGTGTTCTTGTGGTTGGCGCCTACCGGTATGCAGCCGCCATGTCTGAGAATCGGACCTGTTTGCTCGCTGTAAGACGCAGCCAAAATGAGTATGTCTCCGTAAGATTAAAAAAAAAAGAGGAACTGAGGAATCGCATGGGTTTACACAGGACATTTTACCGTGAGGAGGACATTTTTTTTCTTGACCTGCCGTAACTTATCTCATTTATCTCGGTAAGCCTAACTTTGCCATAAGAACGCCTGAAAGCCTGAGTTGTCAAGAAGGCGCTTTAGAACACAAAGAAAAACAGGACGGACAGTGCACAAATGAAAAAAAAAAATGAATTCGTTCTTGCGGAAGAATCAAGCGGTCATATGACGTCACACTGCAGTTGTTCTTCAGGAGCACCGTTTTTCGTTCATTGCCAATGGACTGCCACTAACGCATGTAAAATGTTGTTGCTGAAACATGTTGCGGGTACAGGAGCGCCTGTCAGGCGTTGCTCGCCTTTGCTCCTGAACCTTTCTTGGTAAAGTTTGAGAAAGCATGCGTCAAGCTTTCTCAAATTTGAGAGACACGTTGAAGCAGCAGGTGTCGTGAAGCGTTCCCTTCGTTCTTCCTATGCTGAGCTTATATTCTTTCTGGTCTTTTTTTTACCCCAGTTTACCATATGCCTATGCTGAGCATGAGGCCATCGTTTTGGCGGCAAGTGCTCGCGGGGACTGAGTGAGGTCTGTCCGTGTTGCCTGCGCGCCAGTGACAACACGCTTGTAGAATTATTTATTAGGCGAATATTTATCACAACGCACACTACAGCGGATGTCAAACTGCCAACTATACTTCGTGTAGCAGTTTAACGTATATTGTCATTGCAATGGATGCTTCCATATTTGGCGATACTCTCCTAAAGGCTACTGAAATAAAAGAAAATTGGTTTGACGTTATTTTTCCCTGCAGTATGTTGCTGGCGCCATTATGGTCATAACACGGCACATCGCTTGCAGCAGCGCGCGGCAGAGAATTAATTACAGTCTGTTTATTCCCAACCAGTCTGTTTCGGTTTTGGAGAGCTCTGAGAATGGCAAGCCACCGGGTGCAACTAATGCCGTCTATAGAGTGTGAAGCGGCACACAGAACTGTGACGCATTCCGCGCTGACTGCGTCGTCTACTGACGGTCTTTCGCCTTCCGCATGTGCTGCTCCGTCATCGTTGTCGTCCTCGTTATCATCGTCGTCTGGTGGCAACGACTTTCTTGCGGCTTTCATCACTTTCCGCAGGTTCGCCGCGGGCACGTACTCGCGAGCACTCGCCGAAGAGTAGCCTGCTGGCTCAAGCACGGCAAAAGCGCAATGGCGACTATGACGTCATCATACTAGCGGCACCAGATCGCTCAGCCGCAGTCGGGACGTCTCGGAAGTTGGGGGTCACTTCCAGCCTTCGGGTTACCTCAGACGCCGTCAAAGTCGTAGTGGGCGGCGTATACAGCTGGATCGCACGCGTGAGTTTCAAAATTCATGTGAATGAAGCTTTATTCGCTATTGTAGATGATGCACGCATGTGCACGGAAGTCGATCCCGCTGGTTATCCTGCCTTCTGTGGTGAGGACTGTCTCAGCCTGTGTCCCAGGACCCTTTCCTCCTACAAAGGGCGATTCCTTTCCTTTCAGAGCGCTAGCTAAACTCATACCGGTGCAAATCCAGAAAACGACTTCGTGCATGCGTTTGACCTTGAAGCTCAGCCAACGTCAACTTCCTCCTCACACGTGAGTTGTCATAGCTACGGACATGCGCGGTGCCGATTTGTTCTCCTCTCCCGCGTAACCCTCACCATTGGTCGGCGAGAGCCGGCGGGCGCGCGCTCCTCGAGACCTTAAAGGGACACTAAAGAGAAACAATGAATTGGTTTAGATTTATAAAGTGTCCTCGGAGAACTCTTGTGTAGTTTATTTCGCCACCATAGGTTTATTATTAGAGGAGAAAACCAAGTTCAATGTTTCATTTTTAAATTTCGCGCCGAACTTTGTAATTCGTGACGTAAAAGATGTCAAAGAGCATTTAACGTATTTTGGCGCCACTGGCTCGACGAAATTTCCACAAACTCGTTATGTCAAGTCTCTGGTCCCCTCAGAGGTGACGTGAACAGCGCGTGTGATACACAAGGACGAAGAACCGACGAGGACTAGCGCTGTTCAGTTCTTCGTCCTTGTGTATCACACGCGCTGTTCACGTCACTATGGAATACCAACTAGCCCGGTCACACACCTTGCCCCTCAGAGGACATTGTACTTCCATTTAACCGATTAGGAACTACGTAGGCGCAAGCAGGCGCCGGCAAAAATATGTGACCGTCACGGCAAAATGGTGTGGGAATTCCAAGGTGGCGTCGCCACCTGTATTTTCTTTTGCGCGTTTTCTCCTCGCTTATTAAGCGTCTTCCTCGAAGCAAGCGTGGTGTTTTCGGTATCGTGGAGGACTACTTTACTAATGCGAGAAAAATCGTTTTTGCTCTTTAGTGTCCCTTTAACTCCCCTCACCTTTCTCCAGCACTGGCAATACCATGGGGCAATGCGAAGAGAAATGGGTCCAGCGTGCCGCTGCTTGCCGCGGCATGCTTTCCGCCGGTAGCTGCTGTTTATCGCTCGACAGGAATAGTTAAACCACGTTTAACCCCTGTTTGAGGCCCGTGTTACTTAGATTTAGGTGCTCGTTTAAAGAACCCCAGGTGGTCGAAATTTCCGGAGCCCTCCACTACGGCGTCTCTCATAATCATATCGCGGTTTTGGGACGTTAAAACCCCATATATAAAAAAAAAATAATAAAAAACACGTTTAACCCCAGAATTTTTTACTTTGCCTTTTCCTTTCTATTCTTTCCCTTTATTTACAGCATCTTTTCTGTCATATTTCATTCCCTAACCTCTTTCCCAAGCCAAGGGTAGCCAGCGGATCTGAGAACTGGCTAACCTGCATCACTTTCTGTCTAGTTTTCTTCCTCCATTTAGCGCCAGTTTCAACGAGTTCACTTCGGCACTTCACCATTTTTTTTTACTCGCAGGCACTCACACAGAGAGGCGTAGAGACGGTCGCTGTAGCGCTGTAGACGAATTTGTCTGCGATTGGATTGTTGAACTCGTTTCGACGCGGATAGTACGACGCAGTCCTCACGGCAGTTGCTCGAAATCCGAATAAAGTAATACTTTAACGGGCATCAGCAGTTCTGTAAACCCTCTGCTTACATTAAAAATGCTTTAGGAGTGCTTGCTTGGGAAAACGACCTTTGTTGCACTGTCAACGTCATGCATGCATTTTTTTTTTCAGTCGACGCTTCTCCACCGTCACGACTGAATACGGGGCGTGCGGGTCATCATTAAGGTACTAAATTCATTGTCTGGTCTTGATAAGTGATCGTGTTGTTTTTAAAATTTGACACGCACGACAGGTGTTTAAAAGTTCTGCTGGGTTCACCGATGTAGATTTACGAATACACGAATTCGTAGTGATGCTTTTCATGCCTATAAGCTTGCCGACACAGTGACATTGCTGAGACGAAGTACACTCGCAATGTGCCCTGTTATTTGCATGTGTAACACAGGTATAATAACGGTCTCTTCCCTCCCATGCCTACATTTTCTACTGTGCTAGACACTTTTATACTAAAGCTAAAACAAGTCAGTCTCGCCGCAAGGGTGAAGCAATGAATGCGATGGCTACAAATTGGAATGTCACGCGAAGAACTGCAAGCAACTCGAAATTTCCAACGCTCTGCTCAAGCACAAAGGATGCACAAAAAGAACACACACAGGACGAGCGCGAACTAGCAACTGTCACCAGCTCGACACTAGCAGCGCGCTGCTCAAACACAAATAATATATGAACGAACGCACAGGTATACACATGTACCACAAGCGCGAACTGACAAACTGTCACAGTTGTTACTTCGTGATTGAGCAGCACGATGCAAGTGTCGACTATGCACAACCAACTGTCCCTACTTTGGCTTTTCTAGCTAGCAGCTCACTCCTTTCGCAAACGCGGCCGCTGCAGCGAGCAAAGTGATCTTCCCGCTATGTAAGTTGAACGCAATGTTGCGGTGAAAGCACCAGACGTATAAACCGCCGCCCTCACGAGATAAGCGCTCGCGCACGGGTGACCACGCCCTGTAGGGCATAGTACAGGTAGTACAGGTAGGAGGCGTGCGCGCATCGCAACTCCGGTGACGACCTTTAAACGCGCCCTTCGCGCCATCTCGCTGGTAATGAAGAGAACACGCTGTAGCGCCTCCGAGCACTGCGTACTGCCAGCGGTAAATGGTACATATAAATAGCTTGCCGTTTAAAATGCATAGAAGACGTAGGCTCCGTGGCCGAGTCGATTAACGCCGCGCGCTGCCGAGCGAGGGGTCGCAGGTTCGAGTCCGCGGTTCCCGCGTTTCGTAAAAAAAATTCTTGTGAATTATTTTTCTTTCTGGCTTATATATAATATATATATATATATATATATATATATATATATATAATATATATATATATATATACGGGACATGACGCCGACGGCAAAAACCAGCCGAGAGTGTCCATATAACTGCTATCGCAATAAAGAAATGCTGGACTTCTGAGTGCCGAAATCGCGATATGATTGTGAGGCACGCCGTAGTGGAGGGCATCGGCTTATTTTGACTGGCTTGGGTCCTTTCACGGGTGCCTGAATCGAAATTAGATGGGTGTTGTATTTTGCCCACCAAAATGTGGTGCGTTGCCGGAAACCATAACCACGCTCTCAGCCACGTGAAACCCTTATCAGCGTAAAACCCACCTTAGCCGATGGGCCAGGGTTCTTCCCACAAATTTTTGGGTGTGGGCGTTTTGTGAGAGAGGTGGTAGGCGAGCAAGATATTAAGTTTAAGAATGTCAAGTTTTCAAACTTCCCATTTTCAATACACATCTAGATTTCTGGTCGCACACTTCTGGCATCTAGGCGACGCACATAGGAAGCGGAAGCAAGGGCGTTTTTATTCGATCGCTGTCACTGGATTAGGCGGTTTTTCAAACTACAAGGCCCCCCTTTATGACTCCTTTTTCCATAATGTTTTTCCAAGAATGTCCTTTTTCCATAACCAGGTGGCGGGAAGCATGGCTCGCTGGCGTTGCGCGCGCACAGTTGCCATCTATTGGTCCCTCAGGCACGCATGTCAGAGGGGTCAATGGGAGCGGTGGGCGGTTTACCGAAAGTGGTGGGGGGCTGTGGAAGTGCCGCCCACCGTTTTGTTTCGTGGCCAACCTTACAATGAGGGAAGGTGAATGTTCATTTTAAAGGCTATTAAAACCGGTACAACGAAGGCTCGTCTTCAGGCCTCATTGATTGAGCAATCGCAAAAGTGAAGCATAGGCGCAAAAAAAAAAAGAACGAATGTCTTGGTGGTCCACTTACTTTGTTCGGTAGTGGCGAACCGCCCCAGGGCATACGCGACGGCACCGAACGACAGAACCCAGTGGTACACCTTTCCCGGCGTCCATCTCCACCTTGATGGTTGGAAATTTCGTCCGTTCTTATGGGGCATCAACGCTCTCCAAGACGGCATGTTAGTGAAAATGAACACACACGGGCACAAAAACGCACATGCTGACTAGTGAATAGTGCTAAACATCATTATATTTTCGTAGATTTACTTTTAATGAGTACGCTTTCTTGTCAGTAACTGCCTAGGTATACATACTCTTGTACAAACTCTAAAGGTTTGGTTGAAAATTGTGACCTCTGCCTTTTTCGCTAGCCTATTAATCATTATCTTTGTAATTCGCATATTCATTTTCAGCCGTAGTTTAGTACTTTCTCGATTTAAGTTGTCGATAATTTTCATAATTCCTCGCCATAATTGTTCAAGAGCCCGATGACATCTGAAATTGTTACATTGATAAGATATTCTCCGTTAATATTTATTCCCATCTCTTTCGAATCTAGTCGTTTGAACACTTTGTCTAAGCATGCGGTGAACAATATTGGAGAGATTGAATCTCCTGGCCTGACGCTTTTCTCCACTGAAATTCTATTGATTTTAATTTATGGAGTAGCAAAACAGCTGTGCAGACTTTGTAGATGTTAGGTGATGTATTTAAATGCGGTACAAGTACTCCGTGGTGACGCGATGCTTCCAATACTGCTGGTTTTGTCTGCCGAGACGAATGCCTTTCTGTAGTCTATGAAAGCTGTACAGAGCGGTTCGTTGTACTCAGCAGATTTCTCAACCACCTGGTTGATCACATGACTATGATTCACTGTAGAGTACCCTCTCCCGAAACCGGCTTGCGTCCCAGGTTAGGTTAAGTGAAGTGTTTCTCTTAGCTTGTTTAAACTTACGTTCGTCAATGTTCTGCACAGTACTGTCAGTAACTGACTGCCAGCATGCACAGAAACACAAGAATGTACACGGTCGTAGACAGCATAACACAATCACACCTCACTCGCTTTTTGTCGCCTCCCACGATGCGGCGTCCATTTTCCGAAGCGGGGGCATTTTCCGTCTTGCGATCGACCTTCGTATCAACCTGAAACCGCGCGTCCATTTCAAGCGTCTTAGTAGAACGCTCCGCTGGTCTACGCACTTGTTTCCTGCGCACTTCTCACAAGTGCACAGCACAAACGTGTCGAACACGACGTAAATAAACTCCTTGAATACGTCAGGCGACGTCAGCGTATGAGGAGGGTAAAACGATAAATGGATGATGAAACGGCGAATAAATGAGACTACCCCAAACAACTGGATTTCGTTTAGCACTAGGAAGGAACATCTGCAGGCGATTTCACTAAGCTTTTCGTTCGTGAAGGTGAATGACATTGGCTAGCCAACAATACCAATATTTAGACCGGCGTCGGCTTCAAGTCTTCGACTCGCTGTTACTTGGAGGTTTAGTGCCGGGCCGAGCCCGTGAAGGGGTTACAGACGAAAGCGCTATTTTTTTTTTCTCTTCTTCTAGAACGACCTGTATTTCTGAAGAGATTTCTTTTTTACAGCAAAACTGTTCAGCTCTAGCCCATGCATTCGCAGGGCGGCTACTCTGGGCGGCCCGCGTCCATACCGTCGACAGTAATGGCGAATAGTAGAGCGGGAGGAGAAAAGGTGTGGTGCGGCGCTGGCCTCGGCGTGCAGCGGCGCTGCTGTAGTATGACGCAGAGCACTGTGAGAAACCGGGGATGGTGAGACGGCGTAGGCAGTCACGTCAGAAGAACAAGCGGAGAGGCGCCCAAAGCAGCAACGCAAGTGCAGACAGTGAAAGCGGGAGTGTGCAAAAGCGGGGAATGAGGCCAGAGACCCCGAGTCCGACGAAGCACGTCTCCGAGTGTAGTCGCTCACACCGGAGGAACGAGTGGAGATGAGTGTACAGCAACAAAGCGAATACAGCTAAAATAATTTAATTGTGGGGGTTTTATCTCCCAGAACCACGATATAATTATGAGGGACGACGTAGTGGAGGGCTCCGGAAATTTTGACCATCTTGTGTTCTTTAACGTACAGCTAAATATAAGTACACGGACCTCTAGCATTTTGCCTCCATCGAAACGCGGCCGCCGCGGCCGGTACTCGATTCCGCGACGTTCCTGTCAGCAGCGAATACAGCTTCGCTGGTAATCCGTCACCATCACAATGTTACGTCCCCAAGAATCTTGTGAACATGGGCCCTTATGGGGAGCTAAAAGAGTCAGTAATGGCCACTTCTTTATCTCCTCCTCGCCACTAAGCTTCAGTGCCTATCAGGATTTGCCAATTTTCCGCTAGACGCTGGCATCCCCGCTTGCGCCGTCCAAAACGTACAAAACGAAGTGACGTCAGTTGATCGTGCACGATAGTCATGCGAGGCAAGACAGGAAGGGAGACTCCATGGCAAAGCGGTGCAAGAGATAACTCACAACTGATATCTCCGTTGTATATAGACCAATCGAGAGCTTATTTCCTCGTGACGTCACGTGAACGGACTACCGGAGTCACGAACTGTGCCAAGAAGACAATAACCACCAGAAGAGAATAACGCACTCGTTCTTTGCACTCTCAGTCCTTAAATGTCTGTAGCTGATTCGCCGCGAAAAATATTTTGTGCAAGCATTTACGCGTTGCGTTTACGTAGCTATTGTGTGAACGAGAATGCCATGAACATTTATCGCGCTCATCGCTTCTCTGTGCATAGTCGTGGAAGAGAAAAACACGCATCAAATGTCGTATCGATGCCACGGTTTACGTCTCTGCACACCAGCGTGCTTCTAACGATGACGTAGGCGAAGTTTTACGCTGCAGAATTTGAGCATGCGGTGCAGATGGTGTTGCTTCTACTTCTGCTGCGGCATTGAATTCGTTTTGTCATCGGAAGAGGTTTTCCTGGGGGGAAAAACGCGCTTTTTTCGTGAACCGTGCCATTTAACTTATGAGATTTCCAAAACAACTAGTAGTACCCAAGTACAGGTTCTTTCACAGTTCGAAGAAAACTCGGAGCGCATATTCCTTAATTGTGAAATAGCCTGCCCAGTACACGGCCCACTTTAAAATGGAACAATCAATGTGCGAATTTAATTCATTTCATTGCTTGTGCACTGCACGAGCCTGTCGAAAGGATTCAGAACTGTGAACCAACAGTAGGCTTACGCAAGTGTATGACACTATGCGTTGCGAGAGAACAAAATGCGGACGTGCCCGGCACGGAAGTGTTTCCTTTAACAGTGGGCCCCTCTGTAGATATACAGTATGCTCACGGCTTGAAATGTGGCATTTTAGGGTTAAGCAACTCGCGTACTTTCGTTTCCACTGAGTTCAGTGAGCGTCATGCGCTGCTCACGACTTTCCAACTCCACATGAATGAACGTCAGTAGTTTCATCAGCTTGGTACGTACGGAAGCCGCTGCTGAGTGAGTAAGCAAAAAACTTTATTAGAAGATGTCCGGCGTCATTGAGCGGAGTGAAGCTACAAGCACCCCGGCCTAGGTGACGGCCTGAAGCTTTATACGTACTGGGCTCCTATTGCTTACTCCGTGTTGAAGCGAAAGCGAGCACGAAAACCACTTCGCTCCCAGGAGCGGTCGTATTCGCTTAAACCAGCATTTTGTAGGGTTACGCGAGATCTAATCCTAAAAAGGTTGGCTGCTATAATATTAATTCGTATAGAAATCCAATTTGTTACTGTGGCGTTCGTTGTTTAGCCTCTGCTTCGGACAAATTGGGACTTTTTTAACACGACAGTGTTTTATGCCGGGGTCTACCACGGCTCCACTGACGTATTTCCGTCACGGATATTACGTTGTAAAGTATAAAGACTAACCGTTGGCAAAGAAAAAAAGCCAGAAGAAGAAGTTCCGTCACCGGGAGTCGAATCTATGACCCCTCGCTCTGCAGAGCGGGGCGCGAAACGATTCGGCCACAGACGGCATGTTCTTTGCCATGCTAACGGCGAGCTATTTATAAACACCATTTGCCGGTGGCGGTACTCAGAGGGCGGTGGTACATCAGCGTGTTTTCGTTATCACTAGAGAGATGGCGCGAAGGGTTTCGAAAAGCGCGCTTTAAAGGTCGTCGCCCCACGCGGATGAGCGCGTGCGGGGCGTACAGCGCGTACAGGATGTGGACGCTCGTGCGCGGGCTTATCTCGTGATGGCCGTGGTGTCTACGTCTTGTGCTCTCACCGCAAGTTTGCGTTGATAGCACGAAGATCACTTCGCTCACTGCAGCGGCCGCTTTTGCGAAAGGAGCGCGCTGCTCACACAGAAATAAGTTACAACTGTGACAGTTAATTTGCGCTCATCCTGTGTATGTTCGTTCCGTGAGCCCTTTCTGCTTGAGCAGCGCGTTGCAAGTTTCGAGCTGCTTGCCGTTCTTCGCGTGACATTACAATTTGTTGCTTTAGAATTCATTCCTTCGCGCTTGGGGCGAAAGAATGCACAACAAACGCTCAACTAAATCTGTGAAGACACGTTTCACTTTCGTGTTATACCGATTCCTGTGACAAAGGAATCAGCCATGCTTTTTTCCTCTTATTTACTTTTTTTGTAACACCTCTTTTCTGTCATATTTTCTTCCCCTTTCCCCAGCAAGGGTTACCCAGCCGTTTTTAACTCTGGCTAACCATCATGTCTTTCCGCCTATTTCTGCCTGCTCCTTCTTTAGCGTCAATTTGAGCAAGTGCACTTCGCCACTTCGCCATTTTTCTCATTCGCAAGCTGTCACACGGAAAGGCGTAGTGACGGTCGCTGTAGCAATGAACTGTGCGCCTATAATTGGTTTGTTTTCAACGCGAGAAATACCGCGGGGCCTCGATGGCAGTTGGCTGAGATGCAAATGAAGTAACACGTTAAAGATCATCAGCTCTTCTGTAAACCCTTTGCTTGTGTTTTTAAAATGTTTTAGGTGCGCTTGCTTGCAAGGGCGACCTTTATTGTACTTTCAAACTTATGCATGGAGCTTTTATTTCTTTCATTTATCGACCCTTCTCCCACGTCACGACTGAATACCAAGCGTGCAGCTCGCGGCTTGAGTGCTCAGCGCTTTGTCTAGTCATGATAAGTGATTGCGTTATTTTTAAGATATGACATTGACAACAAGTACGTAAACGTGCTGCCGATGGGGCGTTATATATTACCATGAATTTGTTATGATGCTTTCAACGCGATAGCGTTAAAGAGCTCGTTTCGCAGAAATTCCGGTGTCGGCGTCTTTGCTTGTGAGAGAAAAATTGGCGTTGTCCGTGCGCGAAAATTCCAGATAGATGGAACCAATAAAAATCTTCGGCTCGACTGGGAGTCGTACTCAGGCCTTCTACGCGGTAGTCAGGTGTGCTACCACAGAGCCACGCCAGTGCATGGCACTGTTTCGGTAAAGAATACTTTAAGAATGTCATGAAGCACGAGGACTCTCGTTAACGCATGCAATATTAGGTGGAGCAAGCGTATAGAGTTGCGCCAGCAGTCAAAACATGTGAATTGCGCAACGAGTGGGTTGTGTAAGGGCACCCATTACAAAGCATTAATTAGGGCATCATTATTCATCATCAGCAGCAACAGCATCAACAATGCGTGCAGATGCGCGTGTTACGTTACGGACGCGTAGGGGGTAATAAGCTGATTCGCAGGTAATTCGCAAAAGGAAGGATTACGGCGCAGTGCACACTTCGCAACTTTACTTGCAGTAGGCACTCTAGGATAGGTTGAAACGGCCAATATTACGCGCAAAGGCGTTCGTTTCCTTGAGCCACGGTGTACACGGAGAAGCGAACCGAGCCTGGCGACTGAGAAGGCGATGCAAACGGGGCCCGATTGCGCTATCTCGTTCTACCCTTGAAGTCGAGGCTTAGGCGTTCTCCAAGTTCTTATTTTCTTGCTTAAAAGCTTGCCGCCGAGACACTGACTCTTGCTGAGGCGAAGTACACTGTCTCAATGTGTGCTTTGATTTACCCATGTGACACAGTTTGAACAGGCGTCTCTTCTTTCCCGTGCCTAAGTTTGTTACTGATGCTAGAAAAAAAAAATTGTAGGGGACCCTAATCCTTCGCTCAGGTGACTGGTAGTAGCACTCGCACCTCGGCGTTTGTGTTTTCTAGTGTATTCCTTGGGTTAACATTGCATTTCTTTCCGCGGCACGAGATGATCTCAGAAGCCACGAAGAAAGAGCTCATTTCTTCATAAAGCACGTGGACAATATTAGTACTAAGCGCGGAACCTATCAGGATTTCGCGCTTTTCGGCTATACGATGTTACGTGTGCTTGCGTAATCGAAAACGTGCAAAACAAAGTGAAATCACATGATCGCCCACAATAGTTATGCGAGACAATTCACAATGGGCGTACGACTGCACGGCAAAGCAGGTTGGGAGGCCATTCACGACTGATATTCCTCGTATATGGGCCAATCGAGAGATTGTAGCCCCATGACGTCACGTGGACCGAAAGCTGCAGCGTCGCCAATAGTTCCGGAAAGACGAAAAAAGCCGGGTGAGAGTGACGTACGTGTTCGTTTTTGTGCATTTTCAGAGCCTTATATTTAAGGGCCCTTAATATGTTATAAAAACTAAAAGAACGAAGCGACAGCTTCACGCCTTATTGACTGATCAATTGCAGAAGTGAGGCGAAAGTGCAAAAATATGAATGTCATGGTACTTACTTTGTTCTGTAGTGGCGAACCGCCCCAGGGCATACGCGACGGCACAGATCGAAAACACCCAGTGGTACACCTTCCCTGGAGTCCATCTCCACTTTGATGGTTGAAAATTTCTTGCGTTCTTATCGTTAAGTCTCCCTTCATTGCAGGGGGGCGGGGCCCGCCCGCGCGCGCACACACACACACACACACACACACACACACACACACACACACACACACACACACACACACACACACACACACACACACACACACACACACACACACACACACACACACACACACACACACACACACACACACACACACACACACACATGATGTGCGTGTGTGTGTATGTATACGCGCTGGTCACGTGTTCACTTTTCTGTATTTCGAGGGCTTTCTTTGCGGCTTGGAAAATGGTACACGAGAGACTTTATTGGAAATAATGCAATGGGGGTTTGTGAAGACGCTCTCGAACTTTGCAAATTCAATTTCTTGCCTAAGGTCAATAATTAGCAATTTTGGTAAATAGTCCTAATTAGCAAATTAAATAATTACAAAACAAAAAACATTCTGCAGTGTACAAGGTGGCTATCAGCAATATGCAATTGATTTCACTCGCCTACCTCTAATATTGTATTTTTTAAACCCTTGGCACAAGTTAGCTAGGACACCCGGTATATAGTGTGCGTGCGTGCGTGCGCGCGCGCGCGCGTGTTTGTGTGTGTGTAGTCGCCGTTCTCACAGGCCACATATGTTCTGTCAGGGACGGTCACAGTGTAGTGAAGCAGCCAACTGTTTTCTAGAACTGAACAAACGCTTATGAATGTTATACAGATAAATGTATTATTTCTAGCGTATTTCCGGCATTTATTCAATGTGCCGCTGCAATCAAGCACTAGAACGATTTTCTTACGATTTTCTGACGATTTTCTAAAATAATTCGGGATGCAAAGGATTAAGGTACGAGGCCAAGTGGAAAAAGCGATTGTTTTTTCAAAACGTCATTTTTTCGTTTTTTGGTTATGTTAGATGTACAATTTATCGCCCATCAATTTGCTGCATAAAATTTCTGTTTACGCAGTTTCTTTCAAAAAATACAAGCAAAAATGTTAGACCACCCGTCATCTACGAAACCGAAACTGAAAGTGCCAGTTTTGTGTGCATCATAAAATTAGCTTGATACGTAATATTTTGTTGGTTATTTAGCAATCATATATCAAGTGCGAACATGTAATAATGCTCTAATAGCATTGCCAACACATCATTATTGATCATAATAGTTAAACTTCTCACCTGGTGGATGGGCAAAGTCGTACATGTGTACCTTAAGCTCAAGGACACGTATGTGCCTGTCAATCATCAAATTTGCTTTGCATGACACTGCGTGTCATTTCAGTAATGGCAACAGAAACACATTTGATATTTTGAAGCAAGTTGGTATGCCGAGCCTGGCCTCTACACTGAAAAAGCTTGCCTCACAAATAATTGGCACCGCATCGCGAAAGCATCCCGTCACAGCACTGATGCTGCAGAACGATCTAGAAAAAAAAATGGTGAGGAGCCGCTCGAGCAAAGGCAGACGAGAGCAAGGTCCAGGATGGAACTAGCTACGAATATCGGGGATTTTAGCGCTCTTGATCACCTTGTGTAAGCGCTGCACTGGTTTCAAATGTTTTAAGGACGATAGTCTTTCTTGGGATACTTGAACGCAGAAATTTTGGTCTGTCTGTCTTTCTGTCACACGATTGAGCCACCCGGCCAAAGTTTAAGCACTTGCTGGATGCCCAGCCATCTTGAACTGGTAGCTGCGTTCATACTTGTGAACACAGTTGATGAAAAAGCAAATATTACGCTTATCTGAGGCGCAACATCAATACGTAAGTATTAGGTGGTGTGTTCATTTACTAGAAAATACATAGATACGTAATTCTAAAGATCCTAGTGTTTCTTAGGCTGCGCTGAAAATGCGATGCTATGCACGAAAAAGCACTCTGCCGACGATATGCTGCTGCCACGTGGCAGTGGCCCTGGGTTCTGCACAAGCTCATTTTTCCCGATGCCACCGCCAGATGGCGTCCATGTCTCACGCAGCGCTTCCTCTATTTTATCAATGCCAGCCAGATGCGGCCGATTCAACATAGAGGAGGCGCTGTCTGAGGCAAGGCAAAACATAAATGGCAGAAGACTATCGTTTTTCGACGACATTTGCAGCGAATCACGCAGATACGCGGCCAACTTTTTTTGTTGATTTTCTCAGAACTGATATTTTTGGCATTTTTCCGCACACGAACAGTCATAACCTTCTTGCTGAAAAAGATTTTTCATTGAAATATAGCACGCTTCCTTATCACATTAGTAGGTGTGCAATTAACCTTAATAAGCAAAATCGTGCCACAAGTTTTTATTACGGCTGCCTGTAACGCGAAGGTGCCTGTAGTGTCAGTGCATAATTTTTTGGCTATTTACTCACTATGTATAAATACACAGTGATTAAATTTAATATTCGTCTGATCTCATTTGTTTTGGTTCATTGCACTGAACAAAGCTTCTTTTATGTCCCTACAAAAAATTCGGGTTTTCATTGAGAGGAATTTGAGTCAGGAGTGTTCACGTAGGCCAATTTTTAATAAAATTAAAAGCTGCGGAGGTCCGCACATTGCCTTACGGACCCGTAGTGGGTACCTCGCCAACTCGCAAAGGAAGAATTATGTCGTAGTCGGCACTTCGCAACTCTACCTGCATAGGCATTCTAGGAGTTTGAAATGGTTGATTCACAGGCGCACAGAGTTCCTTTCCTTGCGGCACGGTTTAGCTGTCCACCGAGAACCGAAGCCATGGGCTAGCGATTGAGAAGGCGATGCGAACGGGACCCGATTACGCTATCGCGTTCTACTCTTGAAGGCGAAACTCAAGCGTCCTCCAAGTTTTTAGTGCTGGCAGCATGCAGTGATTGTACGCTTTCCACTTTAGGGACAGCGTTTAATTACCTGTCACTATTTAGGAATGTCTGCCGTAAGTGCTCTCGTCCATTTTTATTCTACGGTAGATTGCCTTTCAATCAGTAGGACGCCTTGTCAGTACTTGTCTTAGGTATACATCATTTTTACAGACTGTAGAGGTCGGTTGTCAATCTTGAACGCTTCCTCTTTCGCTAGGCTATTTAGCCCTATTTTAGTATTTTCTCGGTTTAGGTAATTGATCATTTTTTCATAATTCATCGCCATCGTTGCTGAAGAGCACCACTATACCTAGGTATATTTATACCTATTCCTTTCCAATGTAGTCGTTTGAACACTTCCTCTAAGCATTCAGTGAACAACATTGGTGACGTTGTATCTCCATGCCTGACATCTTTCTCTGCTGGAATTCTAGTGCTTTTTTTATGGAGGAACAAACTAGCTGTGTAGTCTGTGGATATTGGCTGACGTACTTATATACGTTTCAAGTACTCGTTGGTGACGCGATGCTTCCAAGACTGCTGACGTGTCACCGAGTTGAATGCATTTCCGTAGTCTATGAAAGCTTTATAAAAGAGTTCGTTGTACTAAGATTTCTCAATGACGTGGTTGATCACGTGGTTGTGATCCATTGTAGAGTGCCGCTGCACAAAACCGGATTGCTCCCTAGTTTGGTTAAGGTGAACTGTTTCTCTTAGCCTGTTTAAAGTTACTTTCAATACTTTGCATAGTACGGTATGTAAGCCGATGGTACTGAGAGTAAGCTGACCACCAGTACGCACCTAAACACGAGGAAAATATCGCGCGATAGTCGACCCCAGGATACGGTGGTTTGTAATATTGGTGGTAAGCAACAAGATCAGTGATCCGACGATCAGCGTTCGCACAGATAAGGCTGATAGTGTGTATGCAGCTCTAAGCAAACAGCTAGCGTAGCAGACGTCGCTAGCACACGAGTGGGCTATCTGTGCTGGTACATGATGTAGGGAATCTTGTTATTTCTAGCCTATGTTAGCCGCTACCATGTCTACGGTGTCAACGCTCGGTCGACATTATTGAAAACATTGCAAGAATGTACATGGCCATGCACGAAACAACACGATCATACCTCACTCACTTTTTTCCGCTTCCCAGAACGTGGTCTTCATTTTCCGAAATGTGGGCCATTTTCATTTTATCATTGACTTCCGTATCAACCGGAATCCATGCACCCATTTCCAGCATCTTAACCGGACCGTCTCACGTAGGCTACACTCTCGCTTCCGGCGCGCTACTCACAATTGCACAGCACCAACGTGTAGAAAACGAGGGAAATGAATTTATCGAATACGTCAGCGTATGAGGAGGGTAAAAAAAAATGATGAGAAAGGAACCAATAAGCAAAACTACCACAACATCTGGATTTCGTTTAGCAAGAGAAGAAACATCTGTAGGTGAATGCACTAAGCTTTTTCGCTCGTGAAGGTGAATGACATTGGCCAGGCTACGTTGCCAATACTAAGACCATCAGAGTCGGTTTGAACTCGCTAATGCTTGGTGGTTTAGCCCATGCCGAGCCGAGCTCGTGCAGGGGCCGAAGAGGATGCGCTGTTTTTGCGCATCTTCAATAACCACCTGTATCTCTCAAGATGCTTCCTGTTTTTAGAAAAATCTGTTCACTTCTAACAAAATTTCAAGTTGGGATGGTTGGAGCTTGTTAATTTTTGAAGAAAAACAGCGCACAAAAAAAAAACACATTGTCAAAAAAGAGAGGGAAAACACACAGCGCTGTGTGTCTTCGCTTTCTTTTTTTTGTCTACTTTTTTTTTGCGCGTTGTTTTTCTTCAAAAATGTTCATCTCTAGTCACTGCGATCTCAGGGTGGAATCGGAGCCTTTCGCGTCCGTATCGTCGACAGGAATCGAGAATCGTCAGGCTGAAGAACAGAGTGTGGCGGCGGCGCCTGTCTCGGCCTGTGGTGGCGCTGCTGGAGTATGACGTAGAGCACTGCGAGAAACCGGGGATGGCGAGACGGCGCCACGGGCTCCCGGCAGACGAACAAGCGGAGAGGCGTCGACAGCCGAAACGCGTGTACCGACAGCCAAAGCTTGACTATGCAAAAATGGATAACGAGGCTTGAGACCCGGAGTCCGAGGAATAAGGCCGATGTCTTGAGTTGCTCACACCGGAGGAACGAGCGGAGTGGAGTCTACAGCAGCAAACTCTATTATAACTTCACTGGTAATCCGTCCCCGTATGAATATTGCGTCCTCACGAATTTTGTGAATTCTCGGGGGTTTTAGGTGGGGGAAAAAGAGTCAGTAATTGATATTTAAGAGAGAGGATCGTAGCATGAAACTGGTGGCGCTACCTGTTGTGTAATGCTGGTCTGGGCCTTGGAAATTCTCGCGCCTGAGCTGCCTGGCACGAAGAGTGCTGCCTGGAAGCGGCGAGCGTGTGCGACATCGCGAACAAATAAAATCTGGAAAAGAAATCGAGAACCGGTATTTTGGACCTTTCCGTGTACATTACTGCCTTACTGTTCGATGGTGCTCTTTAACTGACACGCCCAGGTTCATCATCATCACGAAGTGTATGTTACAAGCAATGCCGTCCTTGATCTTATGGCCTTTGGGTCTATACAAACGCATTTGTGGGAATCCATTTGGCATGATGATGGCGTCGAAGAAATTTCAGTGAACTCTTTCGCATTTTCTCTTTACCTATTCTAGCGGTCTGAAAGAATGGTGAGGTAAGCTTCCGCACGCCTTACGTGTTACTGATGAACAAGAAAACAATAAGCGAAATCGCTACGTGCTTATTTCATCGGTGAAACTTGCAATATCAAGCGCGGCTATTCTTTTATCGCCCGTGATTCATCGTTCATCCTCGTTTCATTTCTGAAGACCGGTATCGTCTGCTATGACTGGCTGACTGCACCAGAAGTAGGACACGTAGATAGCCTTGCCAGAAAGCGTAGCCAGTACCGAACGCGAAAGGCTGTTCCTGAAAAGATATGGTAGCGACATGGAAGTAGAAATTGCGACACACATGCTCGTAGCAAAAAGCTACAGAGAGGAAAATCTTGTAAGCTGAAATTCCTATGAATTTTCTTGTAGTATTGCGCTAGAAACTGGTGAATGGCAACGTTGCCTTCCTTGACCCTTCCTCCACGTAGCGGAATTCTGGGTAACTCATTTGCCTCCGAGTGATGCCGTTTTCGTGCGTCAGCGCTTCAGTATACTTAAAGAAGTGTACGACCGGGCTGCATGGCACGTATGGTGGTTTAAAGTAGTTCATTAAGCACTTTACAGCGTGGTCGTCTATAGCTAGGATCTCGGAGAATTTTCGTGTCCGTCTACAAAAAAACGCACCGAGACGCGACCGTAGGTCATCCTACACCGGCGAGTCACCAGCGCGCATGTAACGGGCTTCTGCATGACAATGAGTGGTGGCGTAACGCCGCTCCGCGTTGCGCGGACGCTGGCGCGCCTACACTAGAGCCGTATATTCCCTTTCGAAAACAATGGCCTCTGAAAGTGCGCACCGGCAGGAAACCTGCCAGCGCGCAATCTCGGAGGCCACGCTTCAACTGCGTCGTGACCGAATCGTTATCCATTGGCGCTAGTAAGCGTCATGTCGCATTACTTCGCTTGACTATACGGCTCTGGCCTACACCATTGGCAAAAGCGCACCTTCGGTGCAGTTTTTCGAGAGCCATGGTAAAAAAAAATAAAACGGCGCTTTTGCAAACACAAGACGAAGGAAAGAAGAGACGCACACGTTCCTTCGTCTTGTGTTTTAAAAGCGCTCTTTATATTTTTACCATGGAATCTCGCCAACTCGCCCAAATTGCGTGTCTTCTTCACTTTCGAGAGCGTTGCATCGCTGTGCCACGTGCAGTTAGGACTGCCGAAGGGCAGCGCGCGTACGTCGGGAGGTGACTAGAATAAAGACGGCAATGTGCGCAACGACGGCTTGCGCAGGTTGGTCAGGATGCAATGTTTCGTTCCTAGGTTTCTTCAACGATCGTAGTCAACCGGCTCCCACACGCGGATCGTGCATTGATTTCCCAAAACTATGTAAAAAATTAGCGCAGCTTGCACTAAGTCGCGCAAGGATGGGTCACACCAGAGTTGGTGGGCTCCTAGCTGGTCCTGGCTTGGTTTTCACCTTCTCACCTCTCTCTTTCTCTTCTCTTGCTATATTATACTATACATGAATATGCTGGCTCTCTTTTTCTTTCTGTATTTTTTGTGTGCTTCTTCCCCCCCCCTCTATTTCTTTCTTTGTCGTTCTATTTTTATCTCTTTCTTCCTTCTCTTCCCCCTATTTCTCTCTTTCTTGCTCTCTCTCTTTCTCTCTGTTGTCTTACTGTAGCCTTCTATCTTTTTCTCTCTTCTGCTCCTTTCTCTCTGTTTGTATCTTTCGTTCTCTCTGTATTCGTTATCCCCTCCTTCTTTCCCTCCTTCTTAGCCTCGCATCTCTTTTCCTCAGCCTCATTTCCATTTCCCAGCTTTTTGTTATACCATGCTATGCATGGCTATGCTATGCTCTGCTAGCGTTCCTGGATTCTCGAGTACATCAATACGGCTGCGCAAGAAAACCACAATAACAACAACAAAAACAACAAAACAAAACACGGACGACGGAGAAGAAGACACACCCAGCGCAATGCCGAGTGTTTTGGACGCTCGCATTCTGATCGTGGGCACGCGGGTTCGAATTTCTCCTCGCCAAGAAATTGTTTCGTCACGAATTTCTCTTTCTAACTCTTTCTCTCTCTCTCTCTCTCTGTACTAATTCTCTCGCCCATCAGGGTTATTGCGTCCCACGCAGGACAAATCGACGCACGTGTTCTGGGAGTGAAGAAGAAGGGGATGAAGAGGATGAAGAGAGCACGTGCCGGTTCATGATGATGATAATTTTCTTTCCATGACGCACGGCCAACCTCAAGCATAACAGCTCTGCTGTAAGACATTTCCCGAAGTAGAACACAAAACATCAGTGCGTATCAAAGTGACAATAAAGCTGTTGTAGCAGTCGCTTAAATGCAATAAAATAAAATAAACGTTTTGTAAAGTGCATTCGAACACGTGAGTTTGTATCGTATGTAACTCCGAAGAGCAAAGGCGTGATGTGGGCATACCATGGGATCCGTGTTTGTGAAGGTCCTACGTTAGGCATAGTATATGTACAGTTTGGCTGAGCAACTACCTTCACAGGTTGACCCGCCGTAGTGGTTTAGCCGATAGGGTGTCGCGCTCGAGGGTGCGGGTTCGAATCCCGGCCACAGCGGCCGCGTTTTGATGGTGTCGAAATAGTGCATCCGTGTACTTAGATTTAAGCGCACGTTAAGGTAACCCAGGTGGTCGAAAATAACCCTGTGTCCCACACTACGGTTTTCTTCATAACCACATCTCGTTGTTTTGGCACATTTTCTCCTTCGATGCCGCGTGACACGATCGTCCGGGCTCGCTGGTGACGCCGACCACCACAAAAGGTATGACACTCGACCAAGCTTCCTCCAAGTTCTGTCGTCCCCGATAACAAGCCTTGTTTATTTAAGGACTCTTTCTGGCTGATTCTTCGGGACAAATGTTTCGTGGTGGCGTTACTGCTTCTTGCCTTTACGTAGCTCTTTCGTCGATGAGAGTTCCATGAATCTTAATCGCGTTCACCGTTTCTCTGTGCACATCCGTGGAATAGAGGAACACGCGTCAAACATACCGTCACCGCCATAGAGTATGTATGCCTCGGCCACTCTGTGCTTCCAACGATGACGTAGGCGAACTTTTACGCTGCAGAATTTTCGCGCGTGGTGCAGCTGCTGCTGGCTTCATTTATATTACCAGCTTGAATTCATTTTGCCATCGGAGCAGCACTTCCCTGAAGGAAAAACACTTACGATTTGTTCATGAAGCATGCCATTTAACCTTTTAACTTTTACGCCAGCCATGAGTATGCGTGTACAGGCTGTATCACACTTGGGGGACGTATTGGAGCGCAATGGAACGCGTTCCGAGTTCTCTCTTAAGTGTGAAACATCCTGTACAGTACGGTAAACTGCTAAACAGAACATTTGAATGTGCGCATTTCATATCGCTGGCCCCCTAACTGCATGCAGTTGGATACGGAGACATTGGTCGTGCACTGGACGAGCCTGTCGAAATGAGTCAGAACTGTCAGCCACCTGTAGGCCTGTGCAAGCCGATGGTTCACGCAAGTCTATGCCTCTAAGATTTTGCAAGAGAGCGAAATGCTGCTTGGCACATAGCCGCTTTCTGTGGCGCACAGCCGCTTTCCGCTGGTCACGCGAAACGGCGGATCGAAAAGCTTATAAACACATCCGCTGTTAAAAAAGACTTTCTGGCCAGGCATATGAGATTTATTTGCAGGGTGTGTGATCGGCTAGGAATTGAAATTCTGTGTCAACTACTCGCGTGCTAAACAGCTTCGCTGATGAGAACCAACAGACAATGAAGCCAAGAAGAGTATAGGGGACGTTGTTTTGTAGGAATTACGATATAAATGTGAAGAAATTAAAGTGGACGAAAAGACAACTGGCCTCTTGTAGGGACCGAGCCTTCAACTTTCGAACAACACGTCCCCTTCTTTTGTTCAAACAACTTCGCTGGTCATCCACCTTCAAAGAGTGGAATGGCTCCTCTTATTTTGATTTTTTCCTGAGGCCCTTTGTAGAATACGAACGTGATAATTGCTTAGAACAACGAGAGAAAAATTGCAGTAAATAATCTTCTTGGCAGCCAACTCAGCGCCAGTCTCGTATCTGCTTTTTCTGTGTGCGCCACATGGCAAGAATCAAGGGTGCGGTTTGAGTTTGCCGCTTTGTGCAAAAAAATATTTATTATCGTTGAGGTAAGAGAACTGGCGAAACAAGAGACTAAGTCTCTGGCACGCGTAAACATTTGTGGAGCGTACATTTTTTCACTATCGCACGAAGACCACTGTGAAATCTTCAAATATAACGTGGTTTCGTTGTGAAGAAAGCAAAAAAGAAAAGCGAGTAAACGGGTAGCGAGGTAGCCTTGTGAAGTATTGCAGTTAAGCAGTTCACGATGAAGCTTGTTTCCTCTTAGCCAAGGCCGACGCTTCTTCCCACTCTGCAACGTCCATGGAAACATGGCAGAGGCTGTACATGACCACCAAAATGGGAACCATCGGGAAAGGAAAGCCTGGAAATATAGAAAGAAACAATTGTGTAAATACAGTGAAAGCCGGTACAACTTTTTGAACGAAAAGATATTCGCACGATGCTACAGATTGCTTTAATCTCGCCCCGCCGCGGTGGTCTAGTGGTTATGACGCTCTGCTGCTGACCCGAAGGTCGCGGGATTGAATCCCGGCCGCGGCGGCTGCATTTTCGATGGAGGCGAAAATGTTTGAGACCCATGTACTTAGATTTAGGTGAGCGTTAAAGAACCCCAAGCGGTAGAAAATCCTGGAGCCCTCCACTACGGCGTCTCTCCTAATCATATCGTGGTTTTGGGACGTTAAACCACAGATATTATTATTATTATTATTATTATTATTATTATTATTATTATTATTATTATTATTATTATTATTATTATTATTATTATTATTATTATTATTATTATTATATTGCTTTATTCTCAACTACGGCTCATCATGGTACACTGCAACTGGCAGTGTGTAGTACACCATACTGCAGTGCATCATGCTGTACTGCAATTGACATTTATGTCAGCTACAGTAATAGCAACTAGAAATGTCAATTACAGTGCAGCATTGTGTACTGTAGTTGACATTTATGCAGTATGCATTATTGTGCGAATATATTTGAAGCAAGAGACGTGCCAAACTGATAGGGTCCTAATGGTCTGAAACGTGCTTTCATTCTTGAGTGTGCCCAATATGCGAGAGCCAAATTTGTTGCGATATTACTCTAGCGCAATAAGATAGGAACGTGCTAATACCCGAAGCGTAGGTTTGAAAGCTTTCTGTAGGGCTAAGCGGGAGATTCTGTGCAAACCGATGCAGCTGCGTGTTGGGGGATTCGCATGCAAAATACGACACTGATGGGATCAAACTTGAAGTTTGTTTGCGTGAGGTTTATGCCTGCAGTTCAGTATATGCCTACAATATAATCACCAGCTAATTGGAGATGTTGAGAGGGGGGGGGGGACACGACTCCCCTCCTCCTCCCCAACGTAGAGCGGTACGGGAACGGAGTGGGGACGAGGTACCTTTGCTCCTTCTTAAGTGACGCCTCTGGTTCATACCCGTTCGATGTCATATAATGATTTGTATTCAAAGTCGGACTTCTGTGCGAGAAATTGTCACGAATGAGGTATAAACACTGCTTGAAACACGGCACCAGGAATATGACATTCTCGCAGCAATATATAGCCGGCAATTTAGAGGAACCCATCAGACACAAGGCATACCTTTTTGTAACATACTCGCATATGTCTAGATGCAATGTCTCGAAGTCTTAAGAAACGCAGAAAAAAATGACTTGAGCTGTAGACGGCGAGCAGCAGAGACTAAAACATTCATCTATATTTTCTCGCTCTTGCTAGGGCAATCGCATTTGGAAATTTACACGTGGTGATAATTAGTTATATTCGCACTAGTCCAGTTCAAGTTGTAACCAGTGCTCGACTTTAGTCTGTGGAACGACGCGTCTTCGCAAGGGTACGTCATGACTGGTAGCTGAGCGCGTGTAGAAAAAAAACATGGCTGATCCCTCTGTCATAGGAATCGGTATAACACGAAAGTGACACGTGTCTTAACAGAAGTACTGCTTATTGTGTAGTGATATATGAGAGCTTGTACAATGTCTATTCGTGTTTGGCAGCTATAGCACCGTTTGACGTGGATGCACCCATGTTGACAGCATGTCTATATCGCGACGACTAACGCCCATGATCATGATTAAACCGTTGCGCACGGTAGCTGAAGGTGTGAACATATATTTGGACACATCGAATCGTGAATCCCGCGTAAGGATGATATCAACAAGCTCATAATCAACATTGGTACCCGGTATGCACTTCTTCAAAGCGTCGTCAACTAATGAGAGAAACTGCACGGTGTGCGCTTTCTAGTAAAGGGTAGCCGACGCCTGTGCTCATGCATACATAACACACACTGCGCTTCAGCAACACGGGAGGTAGAGGTTCGTAGCCTGAGCCGCAAACGCGTGCGTCCCGCTGGCCTCTGTCTCGCAGGCGCTGCTCTCGCTCCACCAAGGCACGACATTCGCCCGTCGAACTCGCGTCCTTTCTGCAACGCATATTGCAGCAGTTTTGTTAGTCGGTTCTCTCGCAATTGAAGCAGTCGGCGGCGGAGAAATCCCGTTGGTGGACGTTCCGATGAGCCGACGCACGCTAACACGAAGCCAAAGGCAAAGAACGTAACTGCGTCAAGGGTGCCTCGGCGACGCCAGCGCGGCCAGTCTACCGCTCTGGCATCGAGACGCTTTAACCATGACCTCCGATACCGCGTGCAATCTCGGAGTAAGCGCTAGTAAGTGTCGATCGTGAAGCATTACTTCTTTTCACATCTCACAGACGGCGGCACCGCCCCGCTCCGCCCGCGGCGAAAGAGAATGTGTGAAAGATATAAGGCGCGTTCGCGCCGTGTCAGGTATCTCCCGAATTAGCTTAGTCGGTAGTGCGTCGGGCGCTTGCCGTCGCGGCCGCAACGTCGTGGGTTCGATTCCCAGCGAGGTATCTTTTTCTTGGTTTTTTCTTTCTCACCGGTTGGCGTCCATTTTATCAACGTCATATCCGTGACGGATGTACTTGGTGGACCCCGGCATAAAACACTTTCGTGTTAAAAAAAGAACGGCAGGAGAAAAGGGCATGAACCCTCGCGGCTCAAAGAACAAAAACCAACCCAGAATATCTCCAGCAGGAAGTGGTGTCCAACGTTACCGACACAATCATGTTGTTGTGACACTCAGCACAGCAAAACGCTATGCTGTATCTGTATATATATCTATAGAAGCACAGCGCAAGCTGCGAATCGCACAAAGAACACGGCATACGCTGACGTCCCGCGAATGTTCCTTATACGGTGGTGACGTCCCTGTTGGTGGTGAGGTGGCCCTCTGTCATACCTGGGATGTGCTGATAGAGTCAACACACATGCATATAACTTACAGTAGGATGCAACTTTAAAGGTCTGCGGCATTTTTTCTGTTAAAACGGATGCTTTCGCGAGCTCCTCCAAACTTAGAAAAGATAAAGCAGCCTGTACCAGTGATTTCGCGCTCTACATGGACGTCATGAGCCGGGCACGGCCAGTGACGCCGCCTTCCGGCTCATGATCGGGACTATTTCTTTGGTCGTGGAGGCAATCGGCTGTCGCGCTTCGGTTGTCTGGGCGGGGCCTCCCATGACTAACAAGTAGCATGCGTGTCCCCTTACCGGCAGAATATTACACGACATTCTACACTGAGCCGGTGGAAGAATAGCCCACGTAAAGGCCGCAGCTACACTGTAAAAAATCTGTGTAAAAGTACAGACATCCTTACAGAAAAAGTCTGTGTTCCCACAGAAAATTTCTGTTATTCCTCTTTAACAGAAATACGTACCTGAAAAAAACAGAAAATTTCTGTATCTAATGTCGGCACTTTACAGACGATTGATCACGTGTCTCTTAGTAATTTAAAAACAGCTATAAAAATACACTCCACCGAGTAATAAATTGCTTATATTTTAGGACGCAAGCCAACGGTAGCAATTAATTTTGTTTCAAGTAATCTGCGTATTCGTATATGTTGCGGTCCTTGCTTTCGGCGCGCTTCAGTGCACAGATTCAAATTTCATGCTGCATAGGCCTAGTTTCTTCTTTGTGGACTGGATCGACTGACGCTCCTCGTTGTTTGCTCGTCGACGGTCTGCTGCCATTGAACCACTGCGCTTTGTTACAGTTCGTCCGTCAGGTGAGTGAGAGTTCCCTTGCTGCTTTATGTGATTACTGAACTGTATTCTCTATTACTGAAGTGCTATTACTTGATAATGTTGTTGCTATAGCGCTCGATGACAATGGCTCGCGTAGCCATACACAGTTAGCAACGTTTTTTGAACGAATGGTTCTGGAAACGTTGGTTGCTAGTGCACGTCGTATTTAGCTGTGCTGATGCGCTTAGCCGTGCGACAGGTGGTGTAAATATTGGCAGGAGGCGTAAGCAGAGCAGTGCTGACATTTCAAATGTGCCAAGCGGCTGCCGCGGTCTGCGCAGTGTGCTTCGTTGTTACCGCGCAGAGCGTACTATCGTGCACGCCCAGTTAGGGCGTTGAGTGCGCGTGATTACGTCACACTGCAATGTGTTCGACCGTTGTCTCATCTGTGATCCGCTAGATTAGGCTCACCGAAGCGGGTGCCGCGCTAATGTTGCGATGTAAGAATGTGTTTGTGTCATGTGGCTTTGGCGGAGTGAGTCCCATTTATGCGGATCGTGTGCGTCCTTAGCTTAATTTTGCTATGATGCGTGATTTCTTGTTCTGCTTTGCCAGCGTAATCGCCTCGTTATAAAGGGCCCTTTATAGTCCAGCGCAGCGTTCGCGTCAACCAGCAGAAGTTGGCGGCGCCAGGTTCGTTGGTTCGTCACGTTACGTTGACGCGAAAACCGAGCACTCATGCTCCCACTTGCGCGCCCCGCCGGTTGCGCTACGTCGACTTGACGCATACGCAGTTGAGCACGCCCGGCGTCCCTTCGTGACGAAGAACGAAGAAACGCAGACACTGTGAAGTCAGGGTCTTTGGGAACACTGTTCTTTGGGTAACGTCGCCGGCGCGGATTGCAGCATGTCGCATCTCGCGCCGCAGGGGCGCGGCGCGCCACGGACGCCGGGCGCGCGGTCGCGCCCAACGTTGGTCGCGCCGGCCTTTGTGCTGTATACGTTTGAATAGCGTAGCGTCGCTGTGCCGAGCGTGCGCACGCGTCGAAGTTACGTCGAACTCTAGAGGGTCTTTGACACCGCAGCGCTAATGTGTCTGCTTAGTGTATTGTATCGCTGTTCTGTTCTGTTCGATAATATAATTATTTAAAGAAGTGACGCGACGCAGTGTCCCTTTTAAGCAACGCCTCAACCCGTTTCATATTACCGCAACGATTGTGTGCCCTTTACATGAACAGCACTTATCGAAAAAATGCAGTCGAACACGCATATATTGAACCACACGAATTGTGCGTGTGAAACAGTTGTAGAATTCCATGCAAATATGTTGGGCTAGTGTACGCAAATATAGTGCTCCTCTTCGCTGCACATTCGATATATCGAACGCCAAGCCCAAGGCCTCAAAGTGCACTGCACCACACGTGCAGGAAATCCGCGCACGCGTAGCGTAGAGAGTGTAGCGCCTGTCTTTTGTTCCTCTCCTTTTTTAAATGCGAAGCATTTCTTAGCGAACCTCTGGCACTTTGAGCGTTTCTATCTACGTATCTATCTATCTATCTATCTATCTATCTATCTATCTATCTATCTATCTATCTATCTATCTATCTATCTATCTATCTATCTATCTATCTATCTATCTATCTATCTATTCTATCTATCTATCTATCTTATCTATCTATCTATCTATCTATCTATCTATCTATCTATCTATCTATCTATCTATCTATCTATCTATCTATCTATCTATCTATCTATCATCTATCTATCTATCTATCTATCTATCTATCTATCTATCTATCTATCTATCTATCTATCTATCTATCTATCTATCTATCTATCTATCTATCTATCTATCTATCTATCTATCTATCTATCTATCTATCTATCTATCTATCTATCTATCTATCTATCTATCTATCTATCTATCTATCTATCTATCTATCTATCTATCTAGCCGCCTACGTCTGGGTGCTCTCATGATCGCCTCCTTAACTTGGTGTAGACCAAAATTTGCATGGGAGGGTAACAGGATTTGACGAATATGACTGCCGGGTCATGACATGACTAACGTTAAAATCCTGTCGCGTACGTCGTCAAACCCTTTCCACTAGACACGTGTGGCACATACCAGTTTACCATGGGCCGCGGTGTACGGGTATGCGCCACAGGTGATTGACAGTTTATATCTACCCAGCAACGGCGAGAACAGACATTGGTTACTTAAATGCTAAAGCGTTAAGGAAAACCAATGTCGGCAGCATTGGCTCAACGAGTAGAAAGAATGAAAATTAGGATCCCAGCAGAAATCGAACCCAAGAATTCTGCGTGGCTATCAGGTATTCTAGCATTGAGCCACGCCAGGTCTATAAACTGGTTTGAAAAAAATATAGGAGTCGTATCTGATTAACGTCTGTAGTTCTAGTGTCGGCTCCGCTTTTATAGCAGTCTAATAAACATTACGCTTGTATTCCTACGATTCAGCAAGCTATATTGAAGCATTGCTCGACCCCGGAGGAATACATTAACGAGAGTTACATATGATATCCACATCACCACACCGTAAAGTGCACTTCGTCCACCAGAACGGCGCAGTGTCCTCTTCATTTCTTACGAGGCTGGGCGATGGCCTCATGCTGACCGAGGATGATGCCAGATTGATTGACAGCCGCTTTGTAGATTAGGCTACGTAGGCCACACACACCCAGGTAGTCTACGAACACGACAAACATCATCCACTGATGTTGGTCTACGTAGCACTATCCAGGCCTACCAGCCTCGACGACCTGAACCTCACCAATGCGATGGGTGACTTCAGGTTCCGACATGTCGCCGGCTCTGTCGACAGACGATTTGTCGACGAAATGACCGAGGCATCCACGAATTCCAACAGCTCTACTATACCACATACTTCACTACACATGGACCCCTCGTCACCACGATCACGACCGGATACATAACAAGTCATGACCAGCTGCTGGTGCTCACTGATTACGGTGATGATGCCCTTGTTCAAGAACTGTCAAGAACTTCTTGCACACATGTACACGTGTTCCTGAAACGTGCGTGCGTTCTTGAGACAGGTATAAGCACTACGTATCAGCTTACCGCTACTGGTGTTGGTAATACCCACGTTGCATACGTAACCGTAAACAACTGGTCATATAACACATATGCGGCTCTGCAACATATATATATGTGTGCGTATAAAATTTATACAAATCTTTAGCGTCATTTTGTAACGTGTCGCTCAGTAAAAAAAAAGTTACGCCACCGTCCCCTACCCGCCGCATGCTTCGCATAACATCGACTCCCATGGTACGTGGGATCTGCCGAATTTTTTTGTTTCCTTTCCTTTTTTTTGAACTTTGCGTTACTACGAGTTATGTATGCGTGGCGACAGATAAGTTATTTTCAGTGCCACAGTCTGATAGTGTTTTTCCCCACTTCTGGCTCACTAGTTTCTTCCTTGACTGGCCGACCCACACGCCTCTGCGCGCTTATTGGTTCGCGCCTGGGTTCGGGAGAGTTGGACATGACTCTTCTGTTCACAGTACAGCAGCGGCTCGGTAAAGATGTGGAGCCAGGTCGGCATCGTCGGCAGACGCGCCGGTGAAAGCAGTGTCGTTTGAGACGGCGTCACGGGGGCCTTAGGTTCTCGAACTTTCGACGCTATGCACAAGCGGCTTTGTTCGAAGTCCGCTGGCTGTTCTTGTACGCGTTTCTTCGGCGTTGGGGAAGGGTGGGTGCTGTGAAAAAGTGGTGGCCTTTGATGAATGCGCGCTCCGTCGAAGGTATCGGCGCCGTGATTTCACGCTAAGCGCTTACTGGTTCAAAACACGCTTGCTGTTCTTGCACGCGTTTCGCTGGCGTGGTGGGAGGGTGGGTGCTTTGAAGAAGTGGCGGCTTTTGATGAATTTGCGCTCCATCGAATGTATCGGCGCTGTGATTTGGCGCTGGATCTTGAATGTGGTGTAAGCGCTTACTGGTTCGAAACACGCTGGCTGTTCTTGCACGCGTTTCTCCGGCGTTGGGGTAGGGTTGGTGCTTTGAAGAAGTGGCGGCTTTTGATGAATTTCTGTTCCGTTGAAGGTATCGGCGCCGTGATTTGACGCTGGATCTGGAATGTGGTGTAAGCGCTTACTTGTTCAAAACACGCTGGCTGTTCTTGCACGCGTTTCGCTGGCGTGAGGGGATAGTGGGTACTTTGAAGAAGAGGCGGCTTTTGATGAATTTGCGCTCCTTCGAAGGTATCGGCGCTGTGATTTGACGCTGTATCTTGAATGTGGTGTAAGCGCTTACTGGTTCGACACACGCTGGCTGTTCTTGCAAGCGTTTTTCCGGCGTTGGGGTAGGGTTGGTGTTTGAAGAAGTGGCGGCTTTTGATGAATTTCTGTTCCGTTGAAGGTATCGGCGCCGTGATTTGGCGCTGGATTTTGAGTGTGGTGTAAGCGCTTACTTGTGACTACAGGGCATGTCTTTCTCGGCACCAAACTGGCCTTTTTTTATTCAGCACTACTTCCATCTTGCGCATTTCACGTGTGCTGCCAGTTGAGCGCCGTCGACCTGTTCGGCTTTTTGCTCATCAAATAAATCATTTATCACCGTCATGTGCCTCTCGACGTTGCTGCTTTTGAATACGCCAATCGGTAATCTCCCGTCTTTCTGCAAGTTTAGATATTTGTCAGAGACGGGCTATGTTTTTATTATGAGCACAATTTGGAATATCCAATTATTTATACATCGAACTATTTTACAATCTCCATCGTGTTCGATATATCCGGGCTCGATTGTACACCGAAAATAGAGCGAACCATCGCAGGTGCAAACCAGCATTTTCAGAATGCGCCATTTCACTTCCACTTAGGGCAAGAGATTCGGTGTTAATACAGCCTGAAAATCGCTTGTTGATTTTTTATCTTCTTTCTTGCATTGTGCTTTTTGATAAAGCATCGTTCGTGCGCTCAAAGTGTTTGAGAGTACGCAGTGTTAAAATATGTGCAAACATCCAGCTTTAACAAATTGTTTAAAAGGGTATGAGTTTGAGCTTGTTGGTTTGGCTTCATAACTGCAAACAGCGCGGGCAAACGGGACAAGAAAGTCCTGTCAGCCTTTCTTGTCCCGTTTGCCCACGCTGTTTCCTGTTATTAACAAATTCTATTTTGCCCCCTGTCTACTTATTCCATCAATGCTCGTTTTTTTTATTCAAGGATACCACCTGTGATGATGATATTGAGGAAACGCCAAGTTGGCCTCTCATATTTGCTAAAGGTATGTTATTCTCCCTTTCTAAATATGAGTAAGTCTTGAACCCAAATTTTCAACTTCCAGGTGGTGGTTTCCTGACAGCGAAGTCCTTCACAGTTTGCATTGACAACGTCCCTCTCATACAAGCATCCAGTCCTAGAAAGGCGTTCAAGATATTATTCCTGGCACACATTGCGTCAACGTTTCTACCAAAAGAGACAAGTCTTGTCCCGGAGTTCACTCATAGGTGAGATTGAAACTAAATCTTGGACACAATACTATGGCCAATAATTTTAGCTTTCCGGTAACATTAAAAAAAACATGTATGTATATTGCTCACATTGAATACCATTCTTTATTGAGATGGCTTCATTTAAGTAACATGAAAAGAAAGCGTTTTGGAACAAAATTACTAAAACTGAACCATAATGCCTTCAATGAGAAACTACCTGTTTTATGGTATACTGCTCGCGAGTATCCACAAGCAAACGGGCTGTCAGTACTTAGACATTAGAAGTTCCAGATTCTAATTTTAGTGTTATAAAGGTTAGGAGTTTCATTTTAGACTTATGTGGCAATATTGTATTTAAAGTGGTGGTAATTTAACTTGAGATGGATGCATGCAGAAAAGCGTATTCTTAATGAAGAGCAAGTAGGTGCCTTTGTAGTTACACTGTATATAAGGATAGTTAGGTTCTTGTGCACTGCTAAACAGAATTGCCTCTTCTTTTTAGGTCAATTGCCACTATCAGTCCCGGAAAGGGCACAAAGACTGAGCATACACGTGGGAAACAGCACAACCTGAACCCGAAAGTGGCGTCATTGATTTGCTCCCTCAAGGACTTCACATATAAACATATGTGCCGGCCAACTCGAACAATATCCCCGGGAGATTCCTGAATCTGGACCCCTTGTGATACTGGGCGCATAGTGAGGGAAAGAGAATTGTACAACTAACAGACAAGAAAGCCAAGGCAAGTACAGGTGATGTTATTTGTAGTCATTACGAAGCAATGTTGAAGAAAA